>NW_027274346.1:0-109270 GCF_030028105.1 Mobula birostris | reverse complement strand
GCACCTTCACACTCTGAGTACAGACGTTCCCACACTTCCACACTCCCTGAATACAAAACTTCCACACCTCTACATTCCCTGAGTACAGACTTTCCACACCCCCACACTCCGAGTACAGACCTTTCTACACCTCCACACTCCCTGAGTACAGACCTTCCTCACCTCCGCACCCCCTGAGTACAGACCTTCCTAACCTACACACTCTGAGTACAGACCTTCCTCACCTCCACACTCCGATTACAAACCTTCCACACATCCACACTCCCTTAGTACAGACCTTCCTCACATCCACAGTCCAAATACAAACCTTCCACACCTCCACATTCCGAGTACAGACCTTCCACACTTCCATACTCCGAGTACAGACCTTTCTACACCTCGACACTCCCTGATTGCAGACCTTCCACATCGCCATACTCCGAGTACAGACCTTCCTACACTTCCACACTCCCTGAGTACAGACCTTACTCACCTCCACACCCCTGAGTACAGAGCTTCCCACACTTCCACACTCCCTGAGTACAGACCTTCCTCAACTGCACACTCCCTGAGTACAGACCTTCTGCACGTTCACACTCTGAGTACAGACATTCCCACACTTCCACACTCTGAGTACAGACCTTCCTACACCTCCAAACTCCCTGAGTACAGACCTTCCCACACCTCCACACTCCCTGAATACAAAACTTCCACACATCTACACTCCCTGAGTACATACCTTCCACACCCCCACACTCCGAGTACAGACCTCCCCACGCCTCCACACTCCGAGTACAGACCTTCCCATACCTCCACACTCCGAGTACAGACCTTCCTCACCTCCACACTCCGATTACAAACCTTCCACACATCCAGACTCCCTGAGTACAGACCTTTCTCACATCCACAGTCCAAATACAAACCTTCCACACCTCCACACTCCCTGAGTACAGACCTTCCCGCACCTCCACACTCGCTGAGTACAGACCTCCCACAACTCCACACTCCGAGTACAGACCTTCCCACACCTCCACACTCCGAGCACAGACCTTCCCACACCTCCATACTCAGAGTAGAGAACTATTGCACCTCCACACTCTGATTACAGACTTCCCACACATCCAAACTCCGAGTACAGACCTTCCCACACCTCCATACTCAGAGTACAATCCTTCCTAACCTGCACACTCCCTGAGTACAGACCTTCCACACTTCCATACTCCGAGTACAGACCTTTCTACACCTCCACACACCGACCACAGACCTTCGACACATCCACACTCCATGAGTACAGACATTCCACACCTCCACACTGCCTGAATACAGACTTTCCCACACCTCCACACTCCGAGTACAGACCTTCCCACACCTCCACACTCCCTGAGTACAGACCTCCCACACCTCCACACTCCGAGTACAGAACTTCAAACACATCTACACACCGAGTACAGAACTTCCGCACCTCTATACTCCGAATACAGACTTTCCACACCTCCACACTCCCTGAGTACAGACCTTCCCCACCTCGGCACCTCCTGAGTACAGACCTTCCTAACCTACACACTCCCTGATTACAGACCTTCCACATCGCCATACTCCGAGTACAGACCTTCTACACCTCCACAGTCCGAGTAAAGAGCTCCCACACCTCCACACTCCCTGAGTACAGACCTCCCACACCTCCACACTCCAAGTACAGACCTTCCCACACCTCCACACTCCGAGTACAGACCTTCCACACATCTATACTCCGAATACAGATCTTCCATACCTCCATACTCCGAATACAGACCTTCCACACCTCCACACTCCCTGAGTACAGAGCTTCCCACACCTCCACACTCCCTGAGTACAGACCTTCCACACATCCACACTCCGAGTACAGACCTTCCACACCTCCACACTCCCTGAGTACAGACCTTCCCACACCTCCACACTCCGAGTACAGACCTTCCCACACCTCCACACTCCGAGTACAGACCTTCCGCACATCTATACTCCGAATACAGACCTTCCATACCTCCATACTCCGAATACAGACCTTCCACACCTCCACAGTCCCTGAGTACAGACCTTCCACACATCCACACTCCGAGTACAGAACTTCAAACACCTCTACACACCGAGTACAGAACTTCCGCACCTCTATACTCCGAATACAGACCTTCCACACCTCCACACTCCCTGAGTACAGACCTTCCTCACCTCGGCACCCCCTGAGTACAGACCTTCCTAACCTACACACTCCCTGATTATAGACCTTCCACATCGCCATACTCCGAGTACAGACCTTCTACACCTCCACAGTCCGAGTAAAGACCTCCCACACCTCCACACTCCCTGAGTACAGACCTCCCACACCTCCACACTCCAAGTACAGACCTACCCACACCTCCACACTCCGAGTACAGACCTTCCACACATCTATACTCCGAATACAGATCTTCCATACCTCCATACTCCGAATACAGACCTTCCACACCTCCACACTCCCTGAGTACAGAGCTTCCCACACCTCCACACTCCCTGAGTACAGACCTTCCACACATCCACACTCCGAGTACAGACCTTCCACACCTCCACACTCCCTGAGTACAGACCTTCCCACACCTCCACACTCCGAGTACAGACCTTCCCACACCTCCACACTCCGAGTACAGACCTTCCACACCTCCACACTCCCTGAGTACAGACCTTCCCACACCTCCACACTCCGAGTACAGACCTTCCACACTTCCATACTCAGAGTACAGACCTTTCTACACCTCCACACTCCCTGAGTACAGACCTTCCTCACCTCCGCACCCCCTGAGTACAGACCTTCCTAACCTACACACTCATTGAGTACAGTCCTTCCACACCTCCATACTCCGAGTACAGACATTCCACACATCTATACTCCGAATACAGATCTTCCATACCTCCATACTCCGAATACAGACCTTCCACACCTCCACACTCCCTGAGTACAGAGCTTCCCACACCTCCACACTCCCTGAGTACAGACCTTCCACACATCCACACTCCGAGTACAGACCTTCCACACCTCCACACTCCCTGAGTACAGACCTTCCCACACCTCCACACTCCGAGTACAGACCTTCCCACACCTCCACACTCCGAGTACAGACCTTCCACACCTCCACACTCCCTGAGTACAGACCTTCCCACACCTCCACACTCCGAGTACAGACCTTCCACACTTCCATACTCAGAGTACAGACCTTTCTACACCTCCACACTCCCTGAGTACAGACCTTCCTCACCTCCGCACCCCCTGAGTACAGACCTTCCTAACCTACACACTCATTGAGTACAGTCCTTCCACACCTCCATACTCCGAGTACAGACATTCCACACCTCCACACTGCCTGAATACAGACTTTCCCACACCTCCACACTCCGAGTACAGACCTTCCCACACCTCCACACTCCCTGAGTACAGACGTCCCACACCTCCACACTCCGAGTACAGACCTTCCCACACCTCCACACTCCGAGTACAGACATTCCGCACATCTATACTCCGAATACAGACCTTCCATACCTCAATACTCTGAATACAGGCCTTCCACACCTCCACAATCCCTGAGTACAGACCTTCCACACATCCACACTCCGAGTACAGACCTTCAAACACCTCTACACTCCGAGTACAGAACTTCCGCACCTCTATACTCCGAATACAGACCTTCCACACCTCCACACTCCCTGAGTACAGACCTTCCTCACCTCGGCACCCCCTGAGTACAGACCTTCCTAACCTACACACTCCCTGATTACAGACCTTCCACATCGCCATACTGCGAGTACAGACCTTCCCACACCTCCACACTCCGAGTACAGACCTTCCCACACCTCCACACTCCCTGAGTACAGACCTTCCACACCTCCACACTCCGAGTACAGACCTTCCCACACATCCACACTCCGAGTACAGACCTTTCGCTCATCTATACTCCGAATACAGACCTTCCATACCTCCATGCTCCGAATACAGACCCTCCACACCACCACACTCCCTGAGTACAGACCTTCCCACACCTCCACACTCTGAGTACAGACCTTCGCACACCTCCACACTACCTGAGTACAGACCTTCTCACCTCCACACTCCCTGAGTACAGACCTTCCTGACCTCCACACTCCAAATACAAACCTTCCGCTCCTCCACACACCGAGTACAGATCTTCCAGAACTCCACACTCCCTGAGTACACACATTCCACACCACCACACTCCGATTACAGACTTTCCACACATCCAAACTCCGAGTACAGACCTTCCCACACCTCCATACTCAGAGTACAGACCTTTCTGCACCTCCACACTCCCTGAGTACAGACCTTCCTCACCTACTCATCCCCTGCGTACAGACTTTCCACATCTCCACAATCCGAGTACAGACCTTCCACACCTCCACACTCCGAGTACAGACATTCCCACACCTCCACACTCCGAGTACAGACGTTCCACACCTTTATAGTCCGAATACAGACCTTCCAAATCTCCACACTCCAAATACAGACTTTCCACACCTCCACACACCCTGAGTACAGACCTTCCCACACCTCCACGCTCCGAGTACAGACCTTCCCACACCTCTACACTCCGAGTACAGACCTTCCGCACCTCTGTACTCTGAATACAGACCTTCCATATCTCCACACTCAGAATACAGACCTTCCACACCTCCACACTCCCAAGGTACAGACCTTCCCACACCTCCACATTCCGATTACAGACCTTTCCACACCTCCACACTCCGAGTACAGACTTTCCGCACCTCCATACTCCGAATACAGACCTTCTACACATCCACACTCCGAATACAGACATTCCTCTCCTCCACACTCCCTGAGTACAGACCTTCCACACCTCAATACTCCGAGTACAGACCTTTCTAAACCTCCACAATCCCTGAGTACAGACCTTCCTCACCTCCATATTCCCTGAGTACAGACCTTCCACACCTCCATACTCCGAGTACAGACCTTTCTACACCTCCACACCCCGAGTACAGACCTTCTGCACCTTTACACTCTGGGTACAGATCTTCCGCACCTCCACACTCCGATTAGAGACTTTCCACACAACCAAACTCCGAGTACAGACCTGCCCACACCTCCATACTCAGAGTACAGACCTTCCTAACCTGCACACTCCCTGAGTACAGACCTTCCACACTTCCATACTCCGAGTACAGACCTTTCTACACCTCCACACACCCTGAGTACAGACCTTCCTCACCTCCGCACCCCCTGAGTGCAGACCTTCCTAACCTGCACACTCCCTGATTACAGACCTTCCACATCGCCATACTCCGAGTACAGACCTTCCTACACTTCCACACTCCCTGAGTACAGACCCTACTCACCTCCACACCCCTGAGTACAGACCTTCTACACCTCCACAGTGCGAGTACAGACCTTCCACACCTCCACACTCCCTGAGTACAGACCTTACTCACCTCCACACCCCTGAGTACAGACCTTCTACACCTCCACAGTCCGAGTACAGACCATCCACACCTCCACACTCCCTGAGTACAGACCTTCCTCACCTCCACACTCCCTGAGTACAGATCTTCTGCACCTTCACACTCTGAGTACAGACGTTCCCACACTTCCACACTCCCTGAATACAAAACTTCCACACCTCTACATTCCCTGAGTACAGACTTTCCACACCCCCACACTCCGAGTACAGACCTTTCTACACCTCCACACTCCCTGAGTACAGACCTTCCTCACCTCCGCACCCCCTGAGTACAGACCTTCCTAACCTACACACTCTGAGTACAGACCTTCCTCACCTCCACACTCCGATTACAAACCTTCCACACATCCACACTCCCTTAGTACAGACCTTCCTCACATCCACAGTCCAAATACAAACCTTCCACACCTCCACACTCCGAGTACAGACCTTCCACACTTCCATACTCCGAGTACAGACCTTTCTACACCTCGACACTCCCTGATTGCAGACCTTCCACATCGCCATACTCCGAGTACAGACCTTCCTACACTTCCACACTCCCTGAGTACAGACCTTACTCACCTCCACACCCCTGAGTACAGAGCTTCCCACACTTCCACACTCCCTGAGTACAGACCTTCCTCAACTGCACACTCCCTGAGTACAGACCTTCTGCACGTTCACACTCTGAGTACAGACATTCCCACACTTCCACACTCTGAGTACAGACCTTCCTACACCTCCAAACTCCCTGAGTACAGACCTTCCCACACCTCCACACTCCCTGAATACAAAACTTCCACACATCTACACTCCCTGAGTACAGACCTTCCACACCCCCACACTCCGAGTACAGACCTCCCCACGCCTCCACACTCCGAGTACAGACCTTCCCATACCTCCACACTCCGAGTACAGACCTTCCTCACCTCCACACTCCGATTACAAACCTTCCACACATCCAGACTCCCTGAGTACAGACCTTTCTCACATCCACAGTCCAAATACAAACCTTCCACACCTCCACACTCCCTGAGTACAGACCTTCCCGCACCTCCACACTCGCTGAGTACAGACCTCCCACACCTCCACACTCCGAGTACAGACCTTCCCACACCTCCACACTCCGAGCACAGACCTTCCCACACCTCCATACTCAGAGTAGAGAACTATTGCACCTCCACACTCTGATTACAGACTTCCCACACATCCAAACTCCGAGTACAGACCTTCCCACACTTCCATACTCAGAGTACAATCCTTCCTAACCTGCACACTCCCTGAGTACAGACCTTCCACACTTCCATACTCCGAGTACAGACCTTTCTACACCTCCACACACCGACCACAGACCTTCGACACATCCACACTCCATGAGTACAGACATTCCACACCTCCACACTGCCTGAATACAGACTTTCCCACACCTCCACACTCCGAGTACAGACCTTCCCACACCTCCACACTCCCTGAGTACAGACCTCCCACACCTCCACACTCCGAGTACAGAACTTCAAACACATCTACACACCGAGTACAGAACTTCCGCACCTCTATACTCCGAATACAGACTTTCCACACCTCCACACTCCCTGAGTACAGACCTTCCCCACCTCGGCACCTCCTGAGTACAGACCTTCCTAACCTACACACTCCCTGATTACAGACCTTCCACATCGCCATACTCCGAGTACAGACCTTCTACACCTCCACAGTCCGAGTAAAGAGCTCCCACACCTCCACACTCCCTGAGTACAGACCTCCCACACCTCCACACTCCAAGTACAGACCTTCCCACACCTCCACACTCCGAGTACAGACCTTCCACACATCTATACTCCGAATACAGATCTTCCATACCTCCATACTCCGAATACAGACCTTCCACACCTCCACACTCCCTGAGTACAGAGCTTCCCACACCTCCACACTCCCTGAGTACAGACCTTCCACACATCCACACTCCGAGTACAGACCTTCCACACCTCCACACTCCCTGAGTACAGACCTTCCCACACCTCCACACTCCGAGTACAGACCTTCCCACACCTCCACACTCCGAGTATAGACCTTCCGCACATCTATACTCCGAATACAGACCTTCCATACCTCCATACTCCGAATACAGACCTTCCACACCTCCACACTCCCTGAGTACAGACCTCCCACACCTCCACACTCCGAGTACAGAACTTCAAACACCTCTACACACCGAGTACAGAACTTCCGCACCTCTATACTCCGAATACAGACCTTCCACACCTCCACACTCCCTGAGTACAGACCTTCCTCACCTCGGCACCCCCTGAGTACAGACCTTCCTAACCTACACACTCCCTGATTATAGACCTTCCACATCGCCATACTCCGAGTACAGACCTTCTACACCTCCACAGTCCGAGTAAAGACCTCCCACACCTCCACACTCCCTGAGTACAGACCTCCCACACCTCCACACTCCAAGTACAGACCTACCCACACCTCCACACTCCGAGTACAGACCTTCCACACATCTATACTCCGAATACAGATCTTCCATACCTCCATACTCCGAATACAGACCTTCCACACCTCCACACTCCCTGAGTACAGAGCTTCCCACACCTCCACACTCCCTGAGTACAGACCTTCCACACATCCACACTCCGAGTACAGACCTTCCACACCTCCACACTCCCTGAGTACAGACCTTCCCACACCTCCACACTCCGAGTACAGACCTTCCCACACCTCCACACTCCGAGTACAGACCTTCCACACCTCCACACTCCCTGAGTACAGACCTTCCCACACCTCCACACTCCGAGTACAGACCTTCCACACTTCCATACTCAGAGTACAGACCTTTCTACACCTCCACACTCCCTGAGTACAGACCTTCCTCACCTCCGCACCCCCTGAGTACAGACCTTCCTAACCTACACACTCATTGAGTACAGTCCTTCCACACCTCCATACTCCGAGTACAGACATTCCACACCTCCACACTGCCTGAATACAGACTTTCCCACACCTCCACACTCCGAGTACAGACCTTCCCACACCTCCACACTCCCTGAGTACAGACGTCCCACACCTCCACACTCCGAGTACAGACCTTCCCACACCTCCACACTCCGAGTACAGACATTCCGCACATCTATACTCCGAATACAGACCTTCCATACCTCAATACTCTGAATACAGGCCTTCCACACCTCCACAATCCCTGAGTACAGACCTTCCACACATCCACACTCCGAGTACAGACCTTCAAACACCTCTACACTCCGAGTACAGAACTTCCGCACCTCTATACTCCGAATACAGACCTTCCACACCTCCACACTCCCTGAGTACAGACCTTCCTCACCTCGGCACCCCCTGAGTACAGACCTTCCTAACCTACACACTCCCTGATTACAGACCTTCCACATCGCCATACTGCGAGTACAGACCTTCCCACACCTCCACACTCCGAGTACAGACCTTCCCACACCTCCACACTCCCTGAGTACAGACCTTCCACACCTCCACACTCCGAGTACAGACCTTCCCACACATCCACACTCCGAGTACAGACCTTTCGCACATCTATACTCCGAATACAGACCTTCCATACCTCCATGCTCCGAATACAGACCCTCCACACCACCACACTCCCTGAGTACAGACCTTCCCACACCTCCACACTCTGAGTACAGACCTTCGCACACCTCCACACTACCTGAGTACAGACCTTCTCACCTCCACACTCCCTGAGTACAGACCTTCCTGACCTCCACACTCCAAATACAAACCTTCCGCTCCTCCACACACCGAGTACAGATCTTCCAGAACTCCACACTCCCTGAGTACACACATTCCACACCACCACACTCCGATTACAGACTTTCCACACATCCAAACTCCGAGTACAGACCTTCCCACACCTCCATACTCAGAGTACAGACCTTTCTGCACCTCCACACTCCCTGAGTACAGACCTTCCTCACCTACTCATCCCCTGCGTACAGACTTTCCACATCTCCACAATCCGAGTACAGACCTTCCACACCTCCACACTCCGAGTACAGACATTCCCACACCTCCACACTCCGAGTACAGACGTTCCACACCTTTATAGTCCGAATACAGACCTTCCAAATCTCCACACTCCAAATACAGACTTTCCACACCTCCACACACCCTGAGTACAGACCTTCCCACACCTCCACGCTCCGAGTACAGACCTTCCCACACCTCTACACTCCGAGTACAGACCTTCCGCACCTCTGTACTCTGAATACAGACCTTCCATATCTCCACACTCAGAATACAGACCTTCCACACCTCCACACTCCCAAGGTACAGACCTTCCCACACCTCCACATTCCGATTACAGACCTTTCCACACCTCCACACTCCGAGTACAGACTTTCCGCACCTCCATACTCCGAATACAGACCTTCTACACATCCACACTCCGAATACAGACATTCCTCTCCTCCACACTCCCTGAGTACAGACCTTCCACACCTCAATACTCCGAGTACAGACCTTTCTAAACCTCCACAATCCCTGAGTACAGACCTTCCTCACCTCCATATTCCCTGAGTACAGACCTTCCACACCTCCATACTCCGAGTACAGACCTTTCTACACCTCCACACCCCGAGTACAGACCTTCTGCACCTTTACACTCTGGGTACAGATCTTCCGCACCTCCACACTCCGATTAGAGACTTTCCACACAACCAAACTCCGAGTACAGACCTGCCCACACCTCCATACTCAGAGTACAGACCTTCCTAACCTGCACACTCCCTGAGTACAGACCTTCCACACTTCCATACTCCGAGTACAGACCTTTCTACACCTCCACACACCCTGAGTACAGACCTTCCTCACCTCCGCACCCCCTGAGTGCAGACCTTCCTAACCTGCACACTCCCTGATTACAGACCTTCCACATCGCCATACTCCGAGTACAGACCTTCCTACACTTCCACACTCCCTGAGTACAGACCCTACTCACCTCCACACCCCTGAGTACAGACCTTCTACACCTCCACAGTGCGAGTACAGACCTTCCACACCTCCACACTCCCTGAGTACAGACCTTACTCACCTCCACACCCCTGAGTACAGACCTTCTACACCTCCACAGTCCGAGTACAGACCATCCACACCTCCACACTCCCTGAGTACAGACCTTCCTCACCTCCACACTCCCTGAGTACAGATCTTCTGCACCTTCACACTCTGAGTACAGACGTTCCCACACTTCCACACTCCCTGAATACAAAACTTCCACACCTCTACATTCCCTGAGTACAGACTTTCCACACCCCCACACTCCGAGTACAGACCTTTCTACACCTCCACACTCCCTGAGTACAGACCTTCCTCACCTCCGCACCCCCTGAGTACAGACCTTCCTAACCTACACACTCTGAGTACAGACCTTCCTCACCTCCACACTCCGATTACAAACCTTCCACACATCCACACTCCCTTAGTACAGACCTTCCTCACATCCACAGTCCAAATACAAACCTTCCACACCTCCACACTCCGAGTACAGACCTTCCACACTTCCATACTCCGAGTACAGACCTTTCTACACCTCGACACTCCCTGATTGCAGACCTTCCACATCGCCATACTCCGAGTACAGACCTTCCTACACTTCCACACTCCCTGAGTACAGACCTTACTCACCTCCACACCCCTGAGTACAGAGCTTCCCACACTTCCACACTCCCTGAGTACAGACCTTCCTCAACTGCACACTCCCTGAGTACAGACCTTCTGCACGTTCACACTCTGAGTACAGACATTCCCACACTTCCACACTCTGAGTACAGACCTTCCTACACCTCCAAACTCCCTGAGTACAGACCTTCCCACACCTCCACACTCCCTGAATACAAAACTTCCACACATCTACACTCCCTGAGTACAGACCTTCCACACCCCCACACTCCGAGTACAGACCTCCCCACGCCTCCACACTCCGAGTACAGACCTTCCCATACCTCCACACTCCGAGTACAGACCTTCCTCACCTCCACACTCCGATTACAAACCTTCCACACATCCAGACTCCCTGAGTACAGACCTTTCTCACATCCACAGTCCAAATACAAACCTTCCACACCTCCACACTCCCTGAGTACAGACCTTCCCGCACCTCCACACTCGCTGAGTACAGACCTCCCACACCTCCACACTCCGAGTACAGACCTTCCCACACCTCCACACTCCGAGCACAGACCTTCCCACACCTCCATACTCAGAGTAGAGAACTATTGCACCTCCACACTCTGATTACAGACTTCCCACACATCCAAACTCCGAGTACAGACCTTCCCACACCTCCATACTCAGAGTACAATCCTTCCTAACCTGCACACTCCCTGAGTACAGACCTTCCACACTTCCATACTCCGAGTACAGACCTTTCTACACCTCCACACACCGACCACAGACCTTCGACACATCCACACTCCATGAGTACAGACATTCCACACCTCCACACTGCCTGAATACAGACTTTCCCACACCTCCACACTCCGAGTACAGACCTTCCCACACCTCCACACTCCCTGAGTACAGACCTCCCACACCTCCACACTCCGAGTACAGAACTTCAAACACATCTACACACCGAGTACAGAACTTCCGCACCTCTATACTCCGAATACAGACTTTCCACACCTCCACACTCCCTGAGTACAGACCTTCCCCACCTCGGCACCTCCTGAGTACAGACCTTCCTAACCTACACACTCCCTGATTACAGACCTTCCACATCGCCATACTCCGAGTACAGACCTTCTACACCTCCACAGTCCGAGTAAAGAGCTCCCACACCTCCACACTCCCTGAGTACAGACCTCCCACACCTCCACACTCCAAGTACAGACCTTCCCACACCTCCACACTCCGAGTACAGACCTTCCACACATCTATACTCCGAATACAGATCTTCCATACCTCCATACTCCGAATACAGACCTTCCACACCTCCACACTCCCTGAGTACAGAGCTTCCCACACCTCCACACTCCCTGAGTACAGACCTTCCACACATCCACACTCCGAGTACAGACCTTCCACACCTCCACACTCCCTGAGTACAGACCTTCCCACACCTCCACACTCCGAGTACAGACCTTCCCACACCTCCACACTCCGAGTACAGACCTTCCGCACATCTATACTCCGAATACAGACCTTCCATACCTCCATACTCCGAATACAGACCTTCCACACCTCCACAGTCCCTGAGTACAGACCTTCCACACATCCACACTCCGAGTACAGAACCTCAAACACCTCTACACACCGAGTACAGAACTTCCGCACCTCTATACTCCGAATACAGACCTTCCACACCTCCACACTCCCTGAGTACAGACCTTCCTCACCTCGGCACCCCCTGAGTACAGACCTTCCTAACCTACACACTCCCTGATTATAGACCTTCCACATCGCCATACTCCGAGTACAGACCTTCTACACCTCCACAGTCCGAGTAAAGACCTCCCACACCTCCACACTCCCTGAGTACAGACCTCCCACACCTCCACACTCCAAGTACAGACCTACCCACACCTCCACACTCCGAGTACAGACCTTCCACACATCTATACTCCGAATACAGATCTTCCATACCTCCATACTCCGAATACAGACCTTCCACACCTCCACACTCCCTGAGTACAGAGCTTCCCACACCTCCACACTCCCTGAGTACAGACCTTCCACACATCCACACTCCGAGTACAGACCTTCCACACCTCCACACTCCCTGAGTACAGACCTTCCCACACCTCCACACTCCGAGTACAGACCTTCCCACACCTCCACACTCCGAGTACAGACCTTCCACACCTCCACACTCCCTGAGTACAGACCTTCCCACACCTCCACACTCCGAGTACAGACCTTCCACACTTCCATACTCAGAGTACAGACCTTTCTACACCTCCACACTCCCTGAGTACAGACCTTCCTCACCTCCGCACCCCCTGAGTACAGACCTTCCTAACCTACACACTCATTGAGTACAGTCCTTCCACACCTCCATACTCCGAGTACAGACATTCCACACCTCCACACTGCCTGAATACAGACTTTCCCACACCTCCACACTCCGAGTACAGACCTTCCCACACCTCCACACTCCCTGAGTACAGACGTCCCACACCTCCACACTCCGAGTACAGACCTTCCCACACCTCCACACTCCGAGTACAGACATTCCGCACATCTATACTCCGAATACAGACCTTCCATACCTCAATACTCTGAATACAGGCCTTCCACACCTCCACAATCCCTGAGTACAGACCTTCTACACCTCCACAGTCCGAGTAAAGACCTCCCACACCTCCACACTCCCTGAGTACAGACCTCCCACACCTCCACACTCCAAGTACAGACCTACCCACACCTCCACACTCCGAGTACAGACCTTCCACACATCTATACTCCGAATACAGATCTTCCATACCTCCATACTCCGAATACAGACCTTCCACACCTCCACACTCCCTGAGTACAGAGCTTCCCACACCTCCACACTCCCTGAGTACAGACCTTCCACACATCCACACTCCGAGTACAGACCTTCCACACCTCCACACTCCCTGAGTACAGACCTTCCCACACCTCCACACTCCGAGTACAGACCTTCCCACACCTCCACACTCCGAGTACAGACCTTCCACACCTCCACACTCCCTGAGTACAGACCTTCCCACACCTCCACACTCCGAGTACAGACCTTCCACACTTCCATACTCAGAGTACAGACCTTTCTACACCTCCACACTCCCTGAGTACAGACCTTCCTCACCTCCGCACCCCCTGAGTACAGACCTTCCTAACCTACACACTCATTGAGTACAGTCCTTCCACACCTCCATACTCCGAGTACAGACATTCCACACCTCCACACTGCCTGAATACAGACTTTCCCACACCTCCACACTCCGAGTACAGACCTTCCCACACCTCCACACTCCCTGAGTACAGACGTCCCACACCTCCACACTCCGAGTACAGACCTTCCCACACCTCCACACTCCGAGTACAGACATTCCGCACATCTATACTCCGAATACAGACCTTCCATACCTCAATACTCTGAATACAGGCCTTCCACACCTCCACAATCCCTGAGTACAGACCTTCCACACATCCACACTCCGAGTACAGACCTTCAAACACCTCTACACTCCGAGTACAGAACTTCCGCACCTCTATACTCCGAATACAGACCTTCCACACCTCCACACTCCCTGAGTACAGACCTTCCTCACCTCGGCACCCCCTGAGTACAGACCTTCCTAACCTACACACTCCCTGATTACAGACCTTCCACATCGCCATACTGCGAGTACAGACCTTCCCACACCTCCACACTCCGAGTACAGACCTTCCCACACCTCCACACTCCCTGAGTACAGACCTTCCACACCTCCACACTCCGAGTACAGACCTTCCCACACATCCACACTCCGAGTACAGACCTTTCGCACATCTATACTCCGAATACAGACCTTCCATACCTCCATGCTCCGAATACAGACCCTCCACACCACCACACTCCCTGAGTACAGACCTTCCCACACCTCCACACTCTGAGTACAGACCTTCGCACACCTCCACACTACCTGAGTACAGACCTTCTCACCTCCACACTCCCTGAGTACAGACCTTCCTGACCTCCACACTCCAAATACAAACCTTCCGCTCCTCCACACACCGAGTACAGATCTTCCAGAACTCCACACTCCCTGAGTACACACATTCCACACCACCACACTCCGATTACAGACTTTCCACACATCCAAACTCCGAGTACAGACCTTCCCACACCTCCACACTCCGAGTACAGACCTTCCCACACCTCCACACTCCGAGTACAGACCTTCCGCACCTCCACACTCACCGAGTACAGACCTTCCACACCTCCATACTACGAGTACAGACCTTTCTACACCTCCACACTCCCTGAGTACAGACCTTCCTCACCTCGGCACCCCCTGAGTACAGACCTTCCTAACCTACACACTCCCTGATTACAGACCTTCCACATCGCTATACTCCGAGTACAGACCTTCCTACACTTCCACACTCCCTGAGTACAGACCTTACTCACCTCCACACCCCTGAGTACAGACCTTCTACACCTCCACAGTCCGAGTACAGACCTTCCACACCTCCACACTCCCTGAGTAAAGACCTTCCTCACCTCCACACTCCCTGAGTACAGATCTTCTGCACCTTCACACTCTGAGTACAGACGTTCCCACACTTCCACACTCTGAGTACAGACCTTCCTACACCTCCACACTCCCTGAGTACAGACCTTCCCACACCTCCACACTCCCTGAATACAAAACTTCCACACCTCTACATTCCCTGAGTACAGACCTTCCACACCCCCACACTCCGAGTACAGACCTTTCTACACCTCCACACTCCCTGAGTACAGACCTTCCTCACCTCCGCACCCCCTGAGTACAGACCTTCCTAACCTACACACTCTGAGTACAGACCTTCCTCACCTCCACACTCCGATTACAAACCTTCCACACATCCACACTCCCTTAGTACAGACCTTCCTCACATCCACAGTCCAAATACAAACCTTCCACACCTCCACACTCCGAGTACAGACCTTCCACACTTCCATACTCCGAGTACAGACCTTTCTACACCTCCACACACCCTGAGTACAGACCTTCCTCACCTCCGCACCCCCTGAGTACAGACCTTCCTAACCTACACACTCCCTGAGAACAGTCCTTCCACACCTCCACACTCCGAGTACAAACCTTCATCACCTCCACACTCGCTGAGTACAGACCTTCCTCACCTCCACGCTCTCTGAGTACAGACATTCTACTCCTCCACGCTCTGAGAACAGACCTTCCACACCTCCACACTCCCTGAATAAAGACCTTCCACACCTCCATACACCCTGAGTACAGACGTTCTTCACCTCCACACTCCAAATACAAACCTTCCACACATCCACACTCCCTGAGTAGAGACCTTACTCCACCTCCACACTCCAAATACAAACCATCCACACCTCCACACTCCCTGAGTACAGACCCTCCCGCACCTCCACACTCGCTGAGTACAGACCTTCCGCACCTCCACACTCCGAGTACAGAACTTTCGCACCTCCACAGTTCCTGAGTACAGACCTTCTACACCTCCACACTCACCGAGTACAGACCTTCCACACCTCCATACTACGAGTACAGACCTTTCTACACCTCCACACTCCCTGAGTACAGACCTTCTGCACCTCCAAACTCTGAGTACAGAAGTTCTGCACCTCCACAGTCCCTGAGTACAGACCTTCCGCACCTACACACTCCCTGAATACAGACCATCTGCACCTCCACACTCCCTGAGTACAGACCTTCCCACATTTCCACACTCTGAGTACAGACCTTCCTACACCTCCACACTCCCTGAGTACAGACCTTCCCACACCTCCACACTCCCTGAATACAAACCTCCAACACCTCTACACTCCCTGAGTACAGACCTTCTGCACCTTCACACCCTGAGTACAGACCTTCCCACACCTCCACACTCCCTGAGTACAGACCTTCCCACACCTCCACACTCCCTGAATACAGATCTTCCACACCTCCACACCCCGAGTACAGACCTTCCTCACCTCCACACTCCAAATAGAAACCTTCCGCTCCTCCACACACCCTGAGTACAGATCCTCTAGAACTCCACACTCCCTGAGTACACACCTTCCACACCTCCACACTCCGAGTACAGACCTTCCCACACCTCCACACTCCCTGAGTACAGACCTTCCTAACCTCCACACTCCGAATACAGACCTTCCACACCTCCACACTCCGAGTACAGACCTTCCACACCTCCACACTCTGATTACAAACCTTCCCACACTTCCACACTCCCTGAGTACAGACCATCCACACCTCCACACTCCCTGAGTACAGACATTCCACACCTCCACACTCCTGAGTACAGACCTTCCACACCTCAATACTCCGTGTACAGACCTTCCCGCACCTCCACACTCGCTGAGTACAGACCTTCCGCACCTCCACACTCCCTGAATAGAGACCTTTCGCACCTCCACACTCCCTGAGTACAGACCTTCCCACACCTCCACACTCTGAGTACACACCTTCCCACACCTCCACACTACCTGAGTACAGACCTTCTCACCTCCACACTCCCTGAGTACAGACCTTCCTGACCTCCAGACTCCAAATACAAACCTTCCGCTCCTCCACACACCCTGAGTACAGATCTTCCAGAACTCCACACTCCCTGAGTACACACATTCCACACCCCCACACTCCGATTAGAGACTTTCCACACAACCAAACTCCGAGTACAGACCTGCCCACACCTCCATACTCAGAGTACAGACCTTTCTACACCTCCACACTCCCTGAGTACAGACCTTCCACACTTCCATACTTCGAGTACAGACCTTTCTACACCTCCACACTCCCTGATTACAGACCTTCCACATCGCCATACTCCGAGTACAGACCTTCCTACACTTCCACACTCCCTGAGTGCAGACCTTACTCACCTCCACACCCCTGAGTACAGAGCTTCCCACACTTCCACACTCCCTGAGTACAGACCTTACTCACCTCCACACCCCTGAGTACAGACCTTCTACACCTCCACAGTCCGAGTACAGACCTTCCACACCTCCACACTCCCTGAGTACAGACCTTCCTCAACTGCACACTCCCTGAGTACAGACCTTCTGCACATTCACACTCGGAGTACAGACATTCCCACACTTCCACACTCTGAGTACAGACCTTCCTACACCTCCAAATTCCCTGAGTACAGACCTTCCCACACCTCCACACTCCCTGAATACAAAACTTCCACACATCTACACTCCCTGAGTACAGACCTTCTCACCTAAACACTCCCTGAGTACAGACCTTCCTGACCTCCACACTCCAAATACAAACCTTCCGCTCCTCCACACACCCTGAGTACAGATCTTCCAGAACTCCACACTCCCTGAGTACACACATTCCACACCTCCACACTCCGATTACAGACTTTCCACACATCCAAACTCCGAGTACAGACCTTCCCACACCTCCATACTCAGAGTACAGACCTTCCTAACCTGCACACTCCCTGAGTACAGACCTTCCACACTTCCATACTCCGAGTACAGACCTTTCTGCACCTCCACACTCCCTGAGTGCAGACCTTCCTCACCTACTCACCCCCTGCGTACAGACTTTCCACATCTCCACACTCCGAGTACAGACCTTCCACACCTCCATACTCCGACTACAGACCTTTCTACACCTCCACACCCCGAGTACAGTCCTTCTGCACCTTTACACTCTGAATACAGATCTTCCGCACCTCCACACTCCGATTAGAGACTTTCCACACAACCAAACTCCGAGTACAGACCTGCCCACACCTCCATACTCAGAGTACAGACCTTCCTAACCTGCACACTCCCTGAGTACAGACCTTCCACACTTCCATACTCCGAGTACAGACCTTTCTACACCTCCACACTCCCTGAGTACAGACCTTCCTCACCTCGGCACCCCCTGAGTACAGACCTTCCTAACCTACACACTCCCTGATTACAGACCTTCCACATCGCTATACTCCGAGTACAGACCTTCCTACACTTCCACACTCCCTGAGTACAGACCTTACTCACCTCCACACCCCTGAGTACAGACCTTCTACACCTCCACAGTCCGAGTACAGACCATCCACACCTCCACACTCCCTGAGTACAGACCTTCCTCACCTCCACACTCCCTGAGTACAGATCTTCTGCACCTTCACACTCTGAGTACAGACGTTCCCACACTTCCACACTCCCTGAATACAAAACTTCCACACCTCTACATTCCCTGAGTACAGACTTTCCACACCCCCACACTCCGAGTACAGACCTTTCTACACCTCCACACTCCCTGAGTACAGACCTTCCTCACCTCCGCACCCCCTGAGTACAGACCTTCCTAACCTACACACTCTGAGTACAGACCTTCCTCACCTCCACACTCCGATTACAAACCTTCCACACATCCACACTCCCTTAGTACAGACCTTCCTCACATCCACAGTCCAAATACAAACCTTCCACACCTCCACATTCCGAGTACAGACCTTCCACACTTCCATACTCCGAGTACAGACCTTTCTACACCTCGACACTCCCTGATTGCAGACCTTCCACATCGCCATACTCCGAGTACAGACCTTCCTACACTTCCACACTCCCTGAGTACAGACCTTACTCACCTCCACACCCCTGAGTACAGAGCTTCCCACACTTCCACACTCCCTGAGTACAGACCTTCCTCAACTGCACACTCCCTGAGTACAGACCTTCTGCACGTTCACACTCTGAGTACAGACATTCCCACACTTCCACACTCTGAGTACAGACCTTCCTACACCTCCAAACTCCCTGAGTACAGACCTTCCCACACCTCCACACTCCCTGAATACAAAACTTCCACACATCTACACTCCCTGAGTACATACCTTCCACACCCCCACACTCCGAGTACAGACCTCCCCACGCCTCCACACTCCGAGTACAGACCTTCCCATACCTCCACACTCCGAGTACAGACCTTCCTCACCTCCACACTCCGATTACAAACCTTCCACACATCCAGACTCCCTGAGTACAGACCTTTCTCACATCCACAGTCCAAATACAAACCTTCCACACCTCCACACTCCCTGAGTACAGACCTTCCCGCACCTCCACACTCGCTGAGTACAGACCTCCCACAACTCCACACTCCGAGTACAGACCTTCCCACACCTCCACACTCCGAGCACAGACCTTCCCACACCTCCATACTCAGAGTAGAGAACTATTGCACCTCCACACTCTGATTACAGACTTCCCACACATCCAAACTCCGAGTACAGACCTTCCCACACCTCCATACTCAGAGTACAATCCTTCCTAACCTGCACACTCCCTGAGTACAGACCTTCCACACTTCCATACTCCGAGTACAGACCTTTCTACACCTCCACACACCGACCACAGACCTTCGACACATCCACACTCCATGAGTACAGACATTCCACACCTCCACACTGCCTGAATACAGACTTTCCCACACCTCCACACTCCGAGTACAGACCTTCCCACACCTCCACACTCCCTGAGTACAGACCTCCCACACCTCCACACTCCGAGTACAGAACTTCAAACACATCTACACACCGAGTACAGAACTTCCGCACCTCTATACTCCGAATACAGACTTTCCACACCTCCACACTCCCTGAGTACAGACCTTCCCCACCTCGGCACCTCCTGAGTACAGACCTTCCTAACCTACACACTCCCTGATTACAGACCTTCCACATCGCCATACTCCGAGTACAGACCTTCTACACCTCCACAGTCCGAGTAAAGAGCTCCCACACCTCCACACTCCCTGAGTACAGACCTCCCACACCTCCACACTCCAAGTACAGACCTTCCCACACCTCCACACTCCGAGTACAGACCTTCCACACATCTATACTCCGAATACAGATCTTCCATACCTCCATACTCCGAATACAGACCTTCCACACCTCCACACTCCCTGAGTACAGAGCTTCCCACACCTCCACACTCCCTGAGTACAGACCTTCCACACATCCACACTCCGAGTACAGACCTTCCACACCTCCACACTCCCTGAGTACAGACCTTCCCACACCTCCACACTCCGAGTACAGACCTTCCCACACCTCCACACTCCGAGTACAGACCTTCCGCACATCTATACTCCGAATACAGACCTTCCATACCTCCATACTCCGAATACAGACCTTCCACACCTCCACAGTCCCTGAGTACAGACCTTCCACACATCCACACTCCGAGTACAGAACTTCAAACACCTCTACACACCGAGTACAGAACTTCCGCACCTCTATACTCCGAATACAGACCTTCCACACCTCCACACTCCCTGAGTACAGACCTTCCTCACCTCGGCACCCCCTGAGTACAGACCTTCCTAACCTACACACTCCCTGATTATAGACCTTCCACATCGCCATACTCCGAGTACAGACCTTCTACACCTCCACAGTCCGAGTAAAGACCTCCCACACCTCCACACTCCCTGAGTACAGACCTCCCACACCTCCACACTCCAAGTACAGACCTACCCACACCTCCACACTCCGAGTACAGACCTTCCACACATCTATACTCCGAATACAGATCTTCCATACCTCCATACTCCGAATACAGACCTTCCACACCTCCACACTCCCTGAGTACAGAGCTTCCCACACCTCCACACTCCCTGAGTACAGACCTTCCACACATCCACACTCCGAGTACAGACCTTCCACACCTCCACACTCCCTGAGTACAGACCTTCCCACACCTCCACACTCCGAGTACAGACCTTCCCACACCTCCACACTCCGAGTACAGACCTTCCACACCTCCACACTCCCTGAGTACAGACCTTCCCACACCTCCACACTCCGAGTACAGACCTTCCACACTTCCATACTCAGAGTACAGACCTTTCTACACCTCCACACTCCCTGAGTACAGACCTTCCTCACCTCCGCACCCCCTGAGTACAGACCTTCCTAACCTACACACTCATTGAGTACAGTCCTTCCACACCTCCATACTCCGAGTACAGACATTCCACACATCTATACTCCGAATACAGATCTTCCATACCTCCATACTCCGAATACAGACCTTCCACACCTCCACACTCCCTGAGTACAGAGCTTCCCACACCTCCACACTCCCTGAGTACAGACCTTCCACACATCCACACTCCGAGTACAGACCTTCCACACCTCCACACTCCCTGAGTACAGACCTTCCCACACCTCCACACTCCGAGTACAGACCTTCCCACACCTCCACACTCCGAGTACAGACCTTCCACACCTCCACACTCCCTGAGTACAGACCTTCCCACACCTCCACACTCCGAGTACAGACCTTCCACACTTCCATACTCAGAGTACAGACCTTTCTACACCTCCACACTCCCTGAGTACAGACCTTCCTCACCTCCGCACCCCCTGAGTACAGACCTTCCTAACCTACACACTCATTGAGTACAGTCCTTCCACACCTCCATACTCCGAGTACAGACATTCCACACCTCCACACTGCCTGAATACAGACTTTCCCACACCTCCACACTCCGAGTACAGACCTTCCCACACCTCCACACTCCCTGAGTACAGACGTCCCACACCTCCACACTCCGAGTACAGACCTTCCCACACCTCCACACTCCGAGTACAGACATTCCGCACATCTATACTCCGAATACAGACCTTCCATACCTCAATACTCTGAATACAGGCCTTCCACACCTCCACAATCCCTGAGTACAGACCTTCCACACATCCACACTCCGAGTACAGACCTTCAAACACCTCTACACTCCGAGTACAGAACTTCCGCACCTCTATACTCCGAATACAGACCTTCCACACCTCCACACTCCCTGAGTACAGACCTTCCTCACCTCGGCACCCCCTGAGTACAGACCTTCCTAACCTACACACTCCCTGATTACAGACCTTCCACATCGCCATACTGCGAGTACAGACCTTCCCACACCTCCACACTCCGAGTACAGACCTTCCCACACCTCCACACTCCCTGAGTACAGACCTTCCACACCTCCACACTCCGAGTACAGACCTTCCCACACATCCACACTCCGAGTACAGACCTTTCGCTCATCTATACTCCGAATACAGACCTTCCATACCTCCATGCTCCGAATACAGACCCTCCACACCACCACACTCCCTGAGTACAGACCTTCCCACACCTCCACACTCTGAGTACAGACCTTCGCACACCTCCACACTACCTGAGTACAGACCTTCTCACCTCCACACTCCCTGAGTACAGACCTTCCTGACCTCCACACTCCAAATACAAACCTTCCGCTCCTCCACACACCGAGTACAGATCTTCCAGAACTCCACACTCCCTGAGTACACACATTCCACACCACCACACTCCGATTACAGACTTTCCACACATCCAAACTCCGAGTACAGACCTTCCCACACCTCCATACTCAGAGTACAGACCTTTCTGCACCTCCACACTCCCTGAGTACAGACCTTCCTCACCTACTCATCCCCTGCGTACAGACTTTCCACATCTCCACAATCCGAGTACAGACCTTCCACACCTCCACACTCCGAGTACAGACATTCCCACACCTCCACACTCCGAGTACAGACGTTCCACACCTTTATAGTCCGAATACAGACCTTCCAAATCTCCACACTCCAAATACAGACTTTCCACACCTCCACACACCCTGAGTACAGACCTTCCCACACCTCCACGCTCCGAGTACAGACCTTCCCACACCTCTACACTCCGAGTACAGACCTTCCGCACCTCTGTACTCTGAATACAGACCTTCCATATCTCCACACTCAGAATACAGACCTTCCACACCTCCACACTCCCAAGGTACAGACCTTCCCACACCTCCACATTCCGATTACAGACCTTTCCACACCTCCACACTCCGAGTACAGACTTTCCGCACCTCCATACTCCGAATACAGACCTTCTACACATCCACACTCCGAATACAGACATTCCTCTCCTCCACACTCCCTGAGTACAGACCTTCCACACCTCAATACTCCGAGTACAGACCTTTCTAAACCTCCACAATCCCTGAGTACAGACCTTCCTCACCTCCATATTCCCTGAGTACAGACCTTCCACACCTCCATACTCCGAGTACAGACCTTTCTACACCTCCACACCCCGAGTACAGACCTTCTGCACCTTTACACTCTGGGTACAGATCTTCCGCACCTCCACACTCCGATTAGAGACTTTCCACACAACCAAACTCCGAGTACAGACCTGCCCACACCTCCATACTCAGAGTACAGACCTTCCTAACCTGCACACTCCCTGAGTACAGACCTTCCACACTTCCATACTCCGAGTACAGACCTTTCTACACCTCCACACACCCTGAGTACAGACCTTCCTCACCTCCGCACCCCCTGAGTGCAGACCTTCCTAACCTGCACACTCCCTGATTACAGACCTTCCACATCGCCATACTCCGAGTACAGACCTTCCTACACTTCCACACTCCCTGAGTACAGACCCTACTCACCTCCACACCCCTGAGTACAGACCTTCTACACCTCCACAGTGCGAGTACAGACCTTCCACACCTCCACACTCCCTGAGTACAGACCTTACTCACCTCCACACCCCTGAGTACAGACCTTCTACACCTCCACAGTCCGAGTACAGACCATCCACACCTCCACACTCCCTGAGTACAGACCTTCCTCACCTCCACACTCCCTGAGTACAGATCTTCTGCACCTTCACACTCTGAGTACAGACGTTCCCACACTTCCACACTCCCTGAATACAAAACTTCCACACCTCTACATTCCCTGAGTACAGACTTTCCACACCCCCACACTCCGAGTACAGACCTTTCTACACCTCCACACTCCCTGAGTACAGACCTTCCTCACCTCCGCACCCCCTGAGTACAGACCTTCCTAACCTACACACTCTGAGTACAGACCTTCCTCACCTCCACACTCCGATTACAAACCTTCCACACATCCACACTCCCTTAGTACAGACCTTCCTCACATCCACAGTCCAAATACAAACCTTCCACACCTCCACACTCCGAGTACAGACCTTCCACACTTCCATACTCCGAGTACAGACCTTTCTACACCTCGACACTCCCTGATTGCAGACCTTCCACATCGCCATACTCCGAGTACAGACCTTCCTACACTTCCACACTCCCTGAGTACAGACCTTACTCACCTCCACACCCCTGAGTACAGAGCTTCCCACACTTCCACACTCCCTGAGTACAGACCTTCCTCAACTGCACACTCCCTGAGTACAGACCTTCTGCACGTTCACACTCTGAGTACAGACATTCCCACACTTCCACACTCTGAGTACAGACCTTCCTACACCTCCAAACTCCCTGAGTACAGACCTTCCCACACCTCCACACTCCCTGAATACAAAACTTCCACACATCTACACTCCCTGAGTACAGACCTTCCACACCCCCACACTCCGAGTACAGACCTCCCCACGCCTCCACACTCCGAGTACAGACCTTCCCATACCTCCACACTCCGAGTACAGACCTTCCTCACCCCCACACTCCGATTACAAACCTTCCACACATCCAGACTCCCTGAGTACAGACCTTTCTCACATCCACAGTCCAAATACAAACCTTCCACACCTCCACACTCCCTGAGTACAGACCTTCCCGCACCTCCACACTCGCTGAGTACAGACCTCCCACACCTCCACACTCCGAGTACAGACCTTCCCACACCTCCACACTCCGAGCACAGACCTTCCCACACCTCCATACTCAGAGTAGAGAACTATTGCACCTCCACACTCTGATTACAGACTTCCCACACATCCAAACTCCGAGTACAGACCTTCCCACACTTCCATACTCAGAGTACAATCCTTCCTAACCTGCACACTCCCTGACTACAGACCTTCCACACTTCCATACTCCGAGTACAGACCTTTCTACACCTCCACACACCGACCACAGACCTTCGACACATCCACACTCCATGAGTACAGACATTCCACACCTCCACACTGCCTGAATACAGACTTTCCCACACCTCCACACTCCGAGTACAGACCTTCCCACACCTCCACACTCCCTGAGTACAGACCTCCCACACCTCCACACTCCGAGTACAGACCTTCCCACACCTCCACACTCCGAGCACAGACCTTCCCACACCTCCATACTCAGAGTAGAGAACTATTGCACCTCCACACTCTGATTACAGACTTCCCACACATCCAAACTCCGAGTACAGACCTTCCCACACCTCCATACTCAGAGTACAATCCTTCCTAACCTGCACACTCCCTGAGTACAGACCTTCCACACTTCCATACTCCGAGTACAGACCTTTCTACACCTCCACACACCGACCACAGACCTTCGACACATCCACACTCCATGAGTACAGACATTCCACACCTCCACACTGCCTGAATACAGACTTTCCCACACCTCCACACTCCGAGTACAGACCTTCCCACACCTCCACACTCCCTGAGTACAGACCTCCCACACCTCCACACTCCGAGTACAGAACTTCAAACACATCTACACACCGAGTACAGAACTTCCGCACCTCTATACTCCGAATACAGACTTTCCACACCTCCACACTCCCTGAGTACAGACCTTCCCCACCTCGGCACCTCCTGAGTACAGACCTTCCTAACCTACACACTCCCTGATTACAGACCTTCCACATCGCCATACTCCGAGTACAGACCTTCTACACCTCCACAGTCCGAGTAAAGAGCTCCCACACCTCCACACTCCCTGAGTACAGACCTCCCACACCTCCACACTCCAAGTACAGACCTTCCCACACCTCCACACTCCGAGTACAGACCTTCCACACATCTATACTCCGAATACAGATCTTCCATACCTCCATACTCCGAATACAGACCTTCCACACCTCCACACTCCCTGAGTACAGAGCTTCCCACACCTCCACACTCCCTGAGTACAGACCTTCCACACATCCACACTCCGAGTACAGACCTTCCACACCTCCACACTCCCTGAGTACAGACCTTCCCACACCTCCACACTCCGAGTACAGACCTTCCCACACCTCCACACTCCGAGTATAGACCTTCCGCACATCTATACTCCGAATACAGACCTTCCATACCTCCATACTCCGAATACAGACCTTCCACACCTCCACAGTCCCTGAGTACAGACCTTCCACACATCCACACTCCGAGTACAGAACTTCAAACACCTCTACACACCGAGTACAGAACTTCCGCACCTCTATACTCCGAATACAGACCTTCCACACCTCCACACTCCCTGAGTACAGACCTTCCTCACCTCGGCACCCCCTGAGTACAGACCTTCCTAACCTACACACTCCCTGATTATAGACCTTCCACATCGCCATACTCCGAGTACAGACCTTCTACACCTCCACAGTCCGAGTAAAGACCTCCCACACCTCCACACTCCCTGAGTACAGACCTCCCACACCTCCACACTCCAAGTACAGACCTACCCACACCTCCACACTCCGAGTACAGACCTTCCACACATCTATACTCCGAATACAGATCTTCCATACCTCCATACTCCGAATACAGACCTTCCACACCTCCACACTCCCTGAGTACAGAGCTTCCCACACCTCCACACTCCCTGAGTACAGACCTTCCACACATCCACACTCCGAGTACAGACCTTCCACACCTCCACACTCCCTGAGTACAGACCTTCCCACACCTCCACACTCCGAGTACAGACCTTCCCACACCTCCACACTCCGAGTACAGACCTTCCACACCTCCACACTCCCTGAGTACAGACCTTCCCACACCTCCACACTCCGAGTACAGACCTTCCACACTTCCATACTCAGAGTACAGACCTTTCTACACCTCCACACTCCCTGAGTACAGACCTTCCTCACCTCCGCACCCCCTGAGTACAGACCTTCCTAACCTACACACTCATTGAGTACAGTCCTTCCACACCTCCATACTCCGAGTACAGACATTCCACACCTCCACACTGCCTGAATACAGACTTTCCCACACCTCCACACTCCGAGTACAGACCTTCCCACACCTCCACACTCCCTGAGTACAGACGTCCCACACCTCCACACTCCGAGTACAGACCTTCCCACACCTCCACACTCCGAGTACAGACATTCCGCACATCTATACTCCGAATACAGACCTTCCATACCTCAATACTCTGAATACAGGCCTTCCACACCTCCACAATCCCTGAGTACAGACCTTCCACACATCCACACTCCGAGTACAGACCTTCAAACACCTCTACACTCCGAGTACAGAACTTCCGCACCTCTATACTCCGAATACAGACCTTCCACACCTCCACACTCCCTGAGTACAGACCTTCCTCACCTCGGCACCCCCTGAGTACAGACCTTCCTAACCTACACACTCCCTGATTACAGACCTTCCACATCGCCATACTGCGAGTACAGACCTTCCCACACCTCCACACTCCGAGTACAGACCTTCCCACACCTCCACACTCCCTGAGTACAGACCTTCCACACCTCCACACTCCGAGTACAGACCTTCCCACACATCCACACTCCGAGTACAGACCTTTCGCACATCTATACTTCGAATACAGACCTTCCATACCTCCATGCTCCGAATACAGACCCTCCACACCACCACACTCCCTGAGTACAGACCTTCCCACACCTCCACACTCTGAGTACAGACCTTCGCACACCTCCACACTACCTGAGTACAGACCTTCTCACCTCCACACTCCCTGAGTACAGACCTTCCTGACCTCCACACTCCAAATACAAACCTTCCGCTCCTCCACACACCGAGTACAGATCTTCCAGAACTCCACACTCCCTGAGTACACACATTCCACACCACCACACTCCGATTACAGACTTTCCACACATCCAAACTCCGAGTACAGACCTTCCCACACCTCCATACTCAGAGTACAGACCTTTCTGCACCTCCACACTCCCTGAGTACAGACCTTCCTCACCTACTCATCCCCTGCGTACAGACTTTCCACATCTCCACAATCCGAGTACAGACCTTCCACACCTCCACACTCCGAGTACAGACATTCCCACACCTCCACACTCCGAGTACAGACGTTCCACACCTTTATAGTCCGAATACAGACCTTCCAAATCTCCACACTCCAAATACAGACTTTCCACACCTCCACACACCCTGAGTACAGACCTTCCCACACCTCCACGCTCCGAGTACAGACCTTCCCACACCTCTACACTCCGAGTACAGACCTTCCGCACCTCTGTACTCTGAATACAGACCTTCCATATCTCCACACTCAGAATACAGACCTTCCACACCTCCACACTCCCAAGGTACAGACCTTCCCACACCTCCACATTCCGATTACAGACCTTTCCACACCTCCACACTCCGAGTACAGACTTTCCGCACCTCCATACTCCGAATACAGACCTTCTACACATCCACACTCCGAATACAGACATTCCTCTCCTCCACACTCCCTGAGTACAGACCTTCCACACCTCAATACTCCGAGTACAGACCTTTCTAAACCTCCACAATCCCTGAGTACAGACCTTCCTCACCTCCATATTCCCTGAGTACAGACCTTCCACACCTCCATACTCCGAGTACAGACCTTTCTACACCTCCACACCCCGAGTACAGACCTTCTGCACCTTTACACTCTGGGTACAGATCTTCCGCACCTCCACACTCCGATTAGAGACTTTCCACACAACCAAACTCCGAGTACAGACCTGCCCACACCTCCATACTCAGAGTACAGACCTTCCTAACCTGCACACTCCCTGAGTACAGACCTTCCACACTTCCATACTCCGAGTACAGACCTTTCTACACCTCCACACACCCTGAGTACAGACCTTCCTCACCTCCGCACCCCCTGAGTGCAGACCTTCCTAACCTGCACACTCCCTGATTACAGACCTTCCACATCGCCATACTCCGAGTACAGACCTTCCTACACTTCCACACTCCCTGAGTACAGACCCTACTCACCTCCACACCCCTGAGTACAGACCTTCTACACCTCCACAGTGCGAGTACAGACCTTCCACACCTCCACACTCCCTGAGTACAGACCTTACTCACCTCCACACCCCTGAGTACAGACCTTCTACACCTCCACAGTCCGAGTACAGACCATCCACACCTCCACACTCCCTGAGTACAGACCTTCCTCACCTCCACACTCCCTGAGTACAGATCTTCTGCACCTTCACACTCTGAGTACAGACGTTCCCACACTTCCACACTCCCTGAATACAAAACTTCCACACCTCTACATTCCCTGAGTACAGACTTTCCACACCCCCACACTCCGAGTACAGACCTTTCTACACCTCCACACTCCCTGAGTACAGACCTTCCTCACCTCCGCACCCCCTGAGTACAGACCTTCCTAACCTACACACTCTGAGTACAGACCTTCCTCACCTCCACACTCCGATTACAAACCTTCCACACATCCACACTCCCTTAGTACAGACCTTCCTCACATCCACAGTCCAAATACAAACCTTCCACACCTCCACACTCCGAGTACAGACCTTCCACACTTCCATACTCCGAGTACAGACCTTTCTACACCTCGACACTCCCTGATTGCAGACCTTCCACATCGCCATACTCCGAGTACAGACCTTCCTACACTTCCACACTCCCTGAGTACAGACCTTACTCACCTCCACACCCCTGAGTACAGAGCTTCCCACACTTCCACACTCCCTGAGTACAGACCTTCCTCAACTGCACACTCCCTGAGTACAGACCTTCTGCACGTTCACACTCTGAGTACAGACATTCCCACACTTCCACACTCTGAGTACAGACCTTCCTACACCTCCAAACTCCCTGAGTACAGACCTTCCCACACCTCCACACTCCCTGAATACAAAACTTCCACACATCTACACTCCCTGAGTACAGACCTTCCACACCCCCACACTCCGAGTACAGACCTCCCCACGCCTCCACACTCCGAGTACAGACCTTCCCATACCTCCACACTCCGAGTACAGACCTTCCTCACCTCCACACTCCGATTACAAACCTTCCACACATCCAGACTCCCTGAGTACAGACCTTTCTCACATCCACAGTCCAAATACAAACCTTCCACACCTCCACACTCCCTGAGTACAGACCTTCCCGCACCTCCACACTCGCTGAGTACAGACCTCCCACACCTCCACACTCCGAGTACAGACCTTCCCACACCTCCACACTCCGAGCACAGACCTTCCCACACCTCCATACTCAGAGTAGAGAACTATTGCACCTCCACACTCTGATTACAGACTTCCCACACATCCAAACTCCGAGTACAGACCTTCCCACACTTCCATACTCAGAGTACAATCCTTCCTAACCTGCACACTCCCTGAGTACAGACCTTCCACACTTCCATACTCCGAGTACAGACCTTTCTACACCTCCACACACCGACCACAGACCTTCGACACATCCACACTCCATGAGTACAGACATTCCACACCTCCACACTGCCTGAATACAGACTTTCCCACACCTCCACACTCCGAGTACAGACCTTCCCACACCTCCACACTCCCTGAGTACAGACCTCCCACACCTCCACACTCCGAGTACAGAACTTCAAACACATCTACACACCGAGTACAGAACTTCCGCACCTCTATACTCCGAATACAGACTTTCCACACCTCCACACTCCCTGAGTACAGACCTTCCCCACCTCGGCACCTCCTGAGTACAGACCTTCCTAACCTACACACTCCCTGATTACAGACCTTCCACATCGCCATACTCCGAGTACAGACCTTCTACACCTCCACAGTCCGAGTAAAGAGCTCCCACACCTCCACACTCCCTGAGTACAGACCTCCCACACCTCCACACTCCAAGTACAGACCTTCCCACACCTCCACACTCCGAGTACAGACCTTCCACACATCTATACTCCGAATACAGATCTTCCATACCTCCATACTCCGAATACAGACCTTCCACACCTCCACACTCCCTGAGTACAGAGCTTCCCACACCTCCACACTCCCTGAGTACAGACCTTCCACACATCCACACTCCGAGTACAGACCTTCCACACCTCCACACTCCCTGAGTACAGACCTTCCCACACCTCCACACTCCGAGTACAGACCTTCCCACACCTCCACACTCCGAGTATAGACCTTCCGCACATCTATACTCCGAATACAGACCTTCCATACCTCCATACTCCGAATACAGACCTTCCACACCTCCACAGTCCCTGAGTACAGACCTTCCACACATCCACACTCCGAGTACAGAACTTCAAACACCTCTACACACCGAGTACAGAACTTCCGCACCTCTATACTCCGAATACAGACCTTCCACACCTCCACACTCCCTGAGTACAGACCTTCCTCACCTCGGCACCCCCTGAGTACAGACCTTCCTAACCTACACACTCCCTGATTATAGACCTTCCACATCGCCATACTCCGAGTACAGACCTTCTACACCTCCACAGTCCGAGTAAAGACCTCCCACACCTCCACACTCCCTGAGTACAGACCTCCCACACCTCCACACTCCAAGTACAGACCTACCCACACCTCCACACTCCGAGTACAGACCTTCCACACATCTATACTCCGAATACAGATCTTCCATACCTCCATACTCCGAATACAGACCTTCCACACCTCCACACTCCCTGAGTACAGAGCTTCCCACACCTCCACACTCCCTGAGTACAGACCTTCCACACATCCACACTCCGAGTACAGACCTTCCACACCTCCACACTCCCTGAGTACAGACCTTCCCACACCTCCACACTCCGAGTACAGACCTTCCCACACCTCCACACTCCGAGTACAGACCTTCCACACCTCCACACTCCCTGAGTACAGACCTTCCCACACCTCCACACTCCGAGTACAGACCTTCCACACTTCCATACTCAGAGTACAGACCTTTCTACACCTCCACACTCCCTGAGTACAGACCTTCCTCACCTCCGCACCCCCTGAGTACAGACCTTCCTAACCTACACACTCATTGAGTACAGTCCTTCCACACCTCCATACTCCGAGTACAGACATTCCACACCTCCACACTGCCTGAATACAGACTTTCCCACACCTCCACACTCCGAGTACAGACCTTCCCACACCTCCACACTCCCTGAGTACAGACGTCCCACACCTCCACACTCCGAGTACAGACCTTCCCACACCTCCACACTCCGAGTACAGACATTCCGCACATCTATACTCCGAATACAGACGTTCCATACCTCAATACTCTGAATACAGGCCTTCCACACCTCCACAATCCCTGAGTACAGACCTTCCACACATCCACACTCCGAGTACAGACCTTCAAACACCTCTACACTCCGAGTACAGAACTTCCGCACCTCTATACTCCGAATACAGACCTTCCACACCTCCACACTCCCTGAGTACAGACCTTCCTCACCTCGGCACCCCCTGAGTACAGACCTTCCTAACCTACACACTCCCTGATTACAGACCTTCCACATCGCCATACTGCGAGTACAGACCTTCCCACACCTCCACACTCCGAGTACAGACCTTCCCACACCTCCACACTCCCTGAGTACAGACCTTCCACACCTCCACACTCCGAGTACAGACCTTCCCACACATCCACACTCCGAGTACAGACCTTTCGCACATCTATACTCCGAATACAGACCTTCCATACCTCCATGCTCCGAATACAGACCCTCCACACCACCACACTCCCTGAGTACAGACCTTCCCACACCTCCACACTCTGAGTACAGACCTTCGCACACCTCCACACTACCTGAGTACAGACCTTCTCACCTCCACACTCCCTGAGTACAGACCTTCCTGACCTCCACACTCCAAATACAAACCTTCCGCTCCTCCACACACCGAGTACAGATCTTCCAGAACTCCACACTCCCTGAGTACACACATTCCACACCACCACACTCCGATTACAGACTTTCCACACATCCAAACTCCGAGTACAGACCTTCCCACACCTCCACACTCCGAGTACAGACCTTCCCACACCTCCACACTCCGAGTACAGACCTTCCGCACCTCCACACTCACCGAGTACAGACCTTCCACACCTCCATACTACGAGTACAGACCTTTCTACACCTCCACACTCCCTGAGTACAGACCTTCCTCACCTCGGCACCCCCTGAGTACAGACCTTCCTAACCTACACACTCCCTGATTACAGACCTTCCACATCGCTATACTCCGAGTACAGACCTTCCTACACTTCCACACTCCCTGAGTACAGACCTTACTCACCTCCACACCCCTGAGTACAGACCTTCTACACCTCCACAGTCCGAGTACAGACCTTCCACACCTCCACACTCCCTGAGTAAAGACCTTCCTCACCTCCACACTCCCTGAGTACAGATCTTCTGCACCTTCACACTCTGAGTACAGACGTTCCCACACTTCCACACTCTGAGTACAGACCTTCCTACACCTCCACACTCCCTGAGTACAGACCTTCCCACACCTCCACACTCCCTGAATACAAAACTTCCACACCTCTACATTCCCTGAGTACAGACCTTCCACACCCCCACACTCCGAGTACAGACCTTTCTACACCTCCACACTCCCTGAGTACAGACCTTCCTCACCTCCGCACCCCCTGAGTACAGACCTTCCTAACCTACACACTCTGAGTACAGACCTTCCTCACCTCCACACTCCGATTACAAACCTTCCACACATCCACACTCCCTTAGTACAGACCTTCCTCACATCCACAGTCCAAATACAAACCTTCCACACCTCCACACTCCGAGTACAGACCTTCCACACTTCCATACTCCGAGTACAGACCTTTCTACACCTCCACACACCCTGAGTACAGACCTTCCTCACCTCCGCACCCCCTGAGTACAGACCTTCCTAACCTACACACTCCCTGAGAACAGTCCTTCCACACCTCCACACTCCGAGTACAAACCTTCATCACCTCCACACTCGCTGAGTACAGACCTTCCTCACCTCCACGCTCTCTGAGTACAGACATTCTACTCCTCCACGCTCTGAGAACAGACCTTCCACACCTCCACACTCCCTGAATAAAGACCTTCCACACCTCCATACACCCTGAGTACAGACGTTCTTCACCTCCACACTCCAAATACAAACCTTCCACACATCCACACTCCCTGAGTAGAGACCTTACTCCACCTCCACACTCCAAATACAAACCATCCACACCTCCACACTCCCTGAGTACAGACCCTCCCGCACCTCCACACTCGCTGAGTACAGACCTTCCGCACCTCCACACTCCGAGTACAGAACTTTCGCACCTCCACAGTTCCTGAGTACAGACCTTCTACACCTCCACACTCACCGAGTACAGACCTTCCACACCTCCATACTACGAGTACAGACCTTTCTACACCTCCACACTCCCTGAGTACAGACCTTCTGCACCTCCAAACTCTGAGTACAGAAGTTCTGCACCTCCACAGTCCCTGAGTACAGACCTTCCGCACCTACACACTCCCTGAATACAGACCATCTGCACCTCCACACTCCCTGAGTACAGACCTTCCCACATTTCCACACTCTGAGTACAGACCTTCCTACACCTCCACACTCCCTGAGTACAGACCTTCCCACACCTCCACACTCCCTGAATACAAACCTCCAACACCTCTACACTCCCTGAGTACAGACCTTCTGCACCTTCACACCCTGAGTACAGACCTTCCCACACCTCCACACTCCCTGAGTACAGACCTTCCCACACCTCCACACTCCCTGAATACAGATCTTCCACACCTCCACACCCCGAGTACAGACCTTCCTCACCTCCACACTCCAAATAGAAACCTTCCGCTCCTCCACACACCCTGAGTACAGATCCTCTAGAACTCCACACTCCCTGAGTACACACCTTCCACACCTCCACACTCCGAGTACAGACCTTCCCACACCTCCACACTCCCTGAGTACAGACCTTCCTAACCTCCACACTCCGAATACAGACCTTCCACACCTCCACACTCCGAGTACAGACCTTCCACACCTCCACACTCTGATTACAAACCTTCCCACACTTCCACACTCCCTGAGTACAGACCATCCACACCTCCACACTCCCTGAGTACAGACATTCCACACCTCCACACTCCTGAGTACAGACCTTCCACACCTCAATACTCCGTGTACAGACCTTCCCGCACCTCCACACTCGCTGAGTACAGACCTTCCGCACCTCCACACTCCCTGAATAGAGACCTTTCGCACCTCCACACTCCCTGAGTACAGACCTTCCCACACCTCCACACTCTGAGTACACACCTTCCCACACCTCCACACTACCTGAGTACAGACCTTCTCACCTCCACACTCCCTGAGTACAGACCTTCCTGACCTCCAGACTCCAAATACAAACCTTCCGCTCCTCCACACACCCTGAGTACAGATCTTCCAGAACTCCACACTCCCTGAGTACACACATTCCACACCCCCACACTCCGATTAGAGACTTTCCACACAACCAAACTCCGAGTACAGACCTGCCCACACCTCCATACTCAGAGTACAGACCTTTCTACACCTCCACACTCCCTGAGTACAGACCTTCCACACTTCCATACTTCGAGTACAGACCTTTCTACACCTCCACACTCCCTGATTACAGACCTTCCACATCGCCATACTCCGAGTACAGACCTTCCTACACTTCCACACTCCCTGAGTGCAGACCTTACTCACCTCCACACCCCTGAGTACAGAGCTTCCCACACTTCCACACTCCCTGAGTACAGACCTTACTCACCTCCACACCCCTGAGTACAGACCTTCTACACCTCCACAGTCCGAGTACAGACCTTCCACACCTCCACACTCCCTGAGTACAGACCTTCCTCAACTGCACACTCCCTGAGTACAGACCTTCTGCACATTCACACTCGGAGTACAGACATTCCCACACTTCCACACTCTGAGTACAGACCTTCCTACACCTCCAAATTCCCTGAGTACAGACCTTCCCACACCTCCACACTCCCTGAATACAAAACTTCCACACATCTACACTCCCTGAGTACAGACCTTCTCACCTAAACACTCCCTGAGTACAGACCTTCCTGACCTCCACACTCCAAATACAAACCTTCCGCTCCTCCACACACCCTGAGTACAGATCTTCCAGAACTCCACACTCCCTGAGTACACACATTCCACACCTCCACACTCCGATTACAGACTTTCCACACATCCAAACTCCGAGTACAGACCTTCCCACACCTCCATACTCAGAGTACAGACCTTCCTAACCTGCACACTCCCTGAGTACAGACCTTCCACACTTCCATACTCCGAGTACAGACCTTTCTGCACCTCCACACTCCCTGAGTGCAGACCTTCCTCACCTACTCACCCCCTGCGTACAGACTTTCCACATCTCCACACTCCGAGTACAGACCTTCCACACCTCCATACTCCGACTACAGACCTTTCTACACCTCCACACCCCGAGTACAGTCCTTCTGCACCTTTACACTCTGAATACAGATCTTCCGCACCTCCACACTCCGATTAGAGACTTTCCACACAACCAAACTCCGAGTACAGACCTGCCCACACCTCCATACTCAGAGTACAGACCTTCCTAACCTGCACACTCCCTGAGTACAGACCTTCCACACTTCCATACTCCGAGTACAGACCTTTCTACACCTCCACACTCCCTGAGTACAGACCTTCCTCACCTCGGCACCCCCTGAGTACAGACCTTCCTAACCTACACACTCCCTGATTACAGACCTTCCACATCGCTATACTCCGAGTACAGACCTTCCTACACTTCCACACTCCCTGAGTACAGACCTTACTCACCTCCACACCCCTGAGTACAGACCTTCTACACCTCCACAGTCCGAGTACAGACCATCCACACCTCCACACTCCCTGAGTACAGACCTTCCTCACCTCCACACTCCCTGAGTACAGATCTTCTGCACCTTCACACTCTGAGTACAGACGTTCCCACACTTCCACACTCCCTGAATACAAAACTTCCACACCTCTACATTCCCTGAGTACAGACTTTCCACACCCCCACACTCCGAGTACAGACCTTTCTACACCTCCACACTCCCTGAGTACAGACCTTCCTCACCTCCGCACCCCCTGAGTACAGACCTTCCTAACCTACACACTCTGAGTACAGACCTTCCTCACCTCCACACTCCGATTACAAACCTTCCACACATCCACACTCCCTTAGTACAGACCTTCCTCACATCCACAGTCCAAATACAAACCTTCCACACCTCCACATTCCGAGTACAGACCTTCCACACTTCCATACTCCGAGTACAGACCTTTCTACACCTCGACACTCCCTGATTGCAGACCTTCCACATCGCCATACTCCGAGTACAGACCTTCCTACACTTCCACACTCCCTGAGTACAGACCTTACTCACCTCCACACCCCTGAGTACAGAGCTTCCCACACTTCCACACTCCCTGAGTACAGACCTTCCTCAACTGCACACTCCCTGAGTACAGACCTTCTGCACGTTCACACTCTGAGTACAGACATTCCCACACTTCCACACTCTGAGTACAGACCTTCCTACACCTCCAAACTCCCTGAGTACAGACCTTCCCACACCTCCACACTCCCTGAATACAAAACTTCCACACATCTACACTCCCTGAGTACATACCTTCCACACCCCCACACTCCGAGTACAGACCTCCCCACGCCTCCACACTCCGAGTACAGACCTTCCCATACCTCCACACTCCGAGTACAGACCTTCCTCACCTCCACACTCCGATTACAAACCTTCCACACATCCAGACTCCCTGAGTACAGACCTTTCTCACATCCACAGTCCAAATACAAACCTTCCACACCTCCACACTCCCTGAGTACAGACCTTCCCGCACCTCCACACTCGCTGAGTACAGACCTCCCACAACTCCACACTCCGAGTACAGACCTTCCCACACCTCCACACTCCGAGCACAGACCTTCCCACACCTCCATACTCAGAGTAGAGAACTATTGCACCTCCACACTCTGATTACAGACTTCCCACACATCCAAACTCCGAGTACAGACCTTCCCACACCTCCATACTCAGAGTACAATCCTTCCTAACCTGCACACTCCCTGAGTACAGACCTTCCACACTTCCATACTCCGAGTACAGACCTTTCTACACCTCCACACACCGACCACAGACCTTCGACACATCCACACTCCATGAGTACAGACATTCCACACCTCCACACTGCCTGAATACAGACTTTCCCACACCTCCACACTCCGAGTACAGACCTTCCCACACCTCCACACTCCCTGAGTACAGACCTCCCACACCTCCACACTCCGAGTACAGAACTTCAAACACATCTACACACCGAGTACAGAACTTCCGCACCTCTATACTCCGAATACAGACTTTCCACACCTCCACACTCCCTGAGTACAGACCTTCCCCACCTCGGCACCTCCTGAGTACAGACCTTCCTAACCTACACACTCCCTGATTACAGACCTTCCACATCGCCATACTCCGAGTACAGACCTTCTACACCTCCACAGTCCGAGTAAAGAGCTCCCACACCTCCACACTCCCTGAGTACAGACCTCCCACACCTCCACACTCCAAGTACAGACCTTCCCACACCTCCACACTCCGAGTACAGACCTTCCACACATCTATACTCCGAATACAGATCTTCCATACCTCCATACTCCGAATACAGACCTTCCACACCTCCACACTCCCTGAGTACAGAGCTTCCCACACCTCCACACTCCCTGAGTACAGACCTTCCACACATCCACACTCCGAGTACAGACCTTCCACACCTCCACACTCCCTGAGTACAGACCTTCCCACACCTCCACACTCCGAGTACAGACCTTCCCACACCTCCACACTCCGAGTACAGACCTTCCGCACATCTATACTCCGAATACAGACCTTCCATACCTCCATACTCCGAATACAGACCTTCCACACCTCCACAGTCCCTGAGTACAGACCTTCCACACATCCACACTCCGAGTACAGAACTTCAAACACCTCTACACACCGAGTACAGAACTTCCGCACCTCTATACTCCGAATACAGACCTTCCACACCTCCACACTCCCTGAGTACAGACCTTCCTCACCTCGGCACCCCCTGAGTACAGACCTTCCTAACCTACACACTCCCTGATTATAGACCTTCCACATCGCCATACTCCGAGTACAGACCTTCTACACCTCCACAGTCCGAGTAAAGACCTCCCACACCTCCACACTCCCTGAGTACAGACCTCCCACACCTCCACACTCCAAGTACAGACCTACCCACACCTCCACACTCCGAGTACAGACCTTCCACACATCTATACTCCGAATACAGATCTTCCATACCTCCATACTCCGAATACAGACCTTCCACACCTCCACACTCCCTGAGTACAGAGCTTCCCACACCTCCACACTCCCTGAGTACAGACCTTCCACACATCCACACTCCGAGTACAGACCTTCCACACCTCCACACTCCCTGAGTACAGACCTTCCCACACCTCCACACTCCGAGTACAGACCTTCCCACACCTCCACACTCCGAGTACAGACCTTCCACACCTCCACACTCCCTGAGTACAGACCTTCCCACACCTCCACACTCCGAGTACAGACCTTCCACACTTCCATACTCAGAGTACAGACCTTTCTACACCTCCACACTCCCTGAGTACAGACCTTCCTCACCTCCGCACCCCCTGAGTACAGACCTTCCTAACCTACACACTCATTGAGTACAGTCCTTCCACACCTCCATACTCCGAGTACAGACATTCCACACATCTATACTCCGAATACAGATCTTCCATACCTCCATACTCCGAATACAGACCTTCCACACCTCCACACTCCCTGAGTACAGAGCTTCCCACACCTCCACACTCCCTGAGTACAGACCTTCCACACATCCACACTCCGAGTACAGACCTTCCACACCTCCACACTCCCTGAGTACAGACCTTCCCACACCTCCACACTCCGAGTACAGACCTTCCCACACCTCCACACTCCGAGTACAGACCTTCCACACCTCCACACTCCCTGAGTACAGACCTTCCCACACCTCCACACTCCGAGTACAGACCTTCCACACTTCCATACTCAGAGTACAGACCTTTCTACACCTCCACACTCCCTGAGTACAGACCTTCCTCACCTCCGCACCCCCTGAGTACAGACCTTCCTAACCTACACACTCATTGAGTACAGTCCTTCCACACCTCCATACTCCGAGTACAGACATTCCACACCTCCACACTGCCTGAATACAGACTTTCCCACACCTCCACACTCCGAGTACAGACCTTCCCACACCTCCACACTCCCTGAGTACAGACGTCCCACACCTCCACACTCCGAGTACAGACCTTCCCACACCTCCACACTCCGAGTACAGACATTCCGCACATCTATACTCCGAATACAGACCTTCCATACCTCAATACTCTGAATACAGGCCTTCCACACCTCCACAATCCCTGAGTACAGACCTTCCACACATCCACACTCCGAGTACAGACCTTCAAACACCTCTACACTCCGAGTACAGAACTTCCGCACCTCTATACTCCGAATACAGACCTTCCACACCTCCACACTCCCTGAGTACAGACCTTCCTCACCTCGGCACCCCCTGAGTACAGACCTTCCTAACCTACACACTCCCTGATTACAGACCTTCCACATCGCCATACTGCGAGTACAGACCTTCCCACACCTCCACACTCCGAGTACAGACCTTCCCACACCTCCACACTCCCTGAGTACAGACCTTCCACACCTCCACACTCCGAGTACAGACCTTCCCACACATCCACACTCCGAGTACAGACCTTTCGCTCATCTATACTCCGAATACAGACCTTCCATACCTCCATGCTCCGAATACAGACCCTCCACACCACCACACTCCCTGAGTACAGACCTTCCCACACCTCCACACTCTGAGTACAGACCTTCGCACACCTCCACACTACCTGAGTACAGACCTTCTCACCTCCACACTCCCTGAGTACAGACCTTCCTGACCTCCACACTCCAAATACAAACCTTCCGCTCCTCCACACACCGAGTACAGATCTTCCAGAACTCCACACTCCCTGAGTACACACATTCCACACCACCACACTCCGATTACAGACTTTCCACACATCCAAACTCCGAGTACAGACCTTCCCACACCTCCATACTCAGAGTACAGACCTTTCTGCACCTCCACACTCCCTGAGTACAGACCTTCCTCACCTACTCATCCCCTGCGTACAGACTTTCCACATCTCCACAATCCGAGTACAGACCTTCCACACCTCCACACTCCGAGTACAGACATTCCCACACCTCCACACTCCGAGTACAGACGTTCCACACCTTTATAGTCCGAATACAGACCTTCCAAATCTCCACACTCCAAATACAGACTTTCCACACCTCCACACACCCTGAGTACAGACCTTCCCACACCTCCACGCTCCGAGTACAGACCTTCCCACACCTCTACACTCCGAGTACAGACCTTCCGCACCTCTGTACTCTGAATACAGACCTTCCATATCTCCACACTCAGAATACAGACCTTCCACACCTCCACACTCCCAAGGTACAGACCTTCCCACACCTCCACATTCCGATTACAGACCTTTCCACACCTCCACACTCCGAGTACAGACTTTCCGCACCTCCATACTCCGAATACAGACCTTCTACACATCCACACTCCGAATACAGACATTCCTCTCCTCCACACTCCCTGAGTACAGACCTTCCACACCTCAATACTCCGAGTACAGACCTTTCTAAACCTCCACAATCCCTGAGTACAGACCTTCCTCACCTCCATATTCCCTGAGTACAGACCTTCCACACCTCCATACTCCGAGTACAGACCTTTCTACACCTCCACACCCCGAGTACAGACCTTCTGCACCTTTACACTCTGGGTACAGATCTTCCGCACCTCCACACTCCGATTAGAGACTTTCCACACAACCAAACTCCGAGTACAGACCTGCCCACACCTCCATACTCAGAGTACAGACCTTCCTAACCTGCACACTCCCTGAGTACAGACCTTCCACACTTCCATACTCCGAGTACAGACCTTTCTACACCTCCACACACCCTGAGTACAGACCTTCCTCACCTCCGCACCCCCTGAGTGCAGACCTTCCTAACCTGCACACTCCCTGATTACAGACCTTCCACATCGCCATACTCCGAGTACAGACCTTCCTACACTTCCACACTCCCTGAGTACAGACCCTACTCACCTCCACACCCCTGAGTACAGACCTTCTACACCTCCACAGTGCGAGTACAGACCTTCCACACCTCCACACTCCCTGAGTACAGACCTTACTCACCTCCACACCCCTGAGTACAGACCTTCTACACCTCCACAGTCCGAGTACAGACCATCCACACCTCCACACTCCCTGAGTACAGACCTTCCTCACCTCCACACTCCCTGAGTACAGATCTTCTGCACCTTCACACTCTGAGTACAGACGTTCCCACACTTCCACACTCCCTGAATACAAAACTTCCACACCTCTACATTCCCTGAGTACAGACTTTCCACACCCCCACACTCCGAGTACAGACCTTTCTACACCTCCACACTCCCTGAGTACAGACCTTCCTCACCTCCGCACCCCCTGAGTACAGACCTTCCTAACCTACACACTCTGAGTACAGACCTTCCTCACCTCCACACTCCGATTACAAACCTTCCACACATCCACACTCCCTTAGTACAGACCTTCCTCACATCCACAGTCCAAATACAAACCTTCCACACCTCCACACTCCGAGTACAGACCTTCCACACTTCCATACTCCGAGTACAGACCTTTCTACACCTCGACACTCCCTGATTGCAGACCTTCCACATCGCCATACTCCGAGTACAGACCTTCCTACACTTCCACACTCCCTGAGTACAGACCTTACTCACCTCCACACCCCTGAGTACAGAGCTTCCCACACTTCCACACTCCCTGAGTACAGACCTTCCTCAACTGCACACTCCCTGAGTACAGACCTTCTGCACGTTCACACTCTGAGTACAGACATTCCCACACTTCCACACTCTGAGTACAGACCTTCCTACACCTCCAAACTCCCTGAGTACAGACCTTCCCACACCTCCACACTCCCTGAATACAAAACTTCCACACATCTACACTCCCTGAGTACAGACCTTCCACACCCCCACACTCCGAGTACAGACCTCCCCACGCCTCCACACTCCGAGTACAGACCTTCCCATACCTCCACACTCCGAGTACAGACCTTCCTCACCCCCACACTCCGATTACAAACCTTCCACACATCCAGACTCCCTGAGTACAGACCTTTCTCACATCCACAGTCCAAATACAAACCTTCCACACCTCCACACTCCCTGAGTACAGACCTTCCCGCACCTCCACACTCGCTGAGTACAGACCTCCCACACCTCCACACTCCGAGTACAGACCTTCCCACACCTCCACACTCCGAGCACAGACCTTCCCACACCTCCATACTCAGAGTAGAGAACTATTGCACCTCCACACTCTGATTACAGACTTCCCACACATCCAAACTCCGAGTACAGACCTTCCCACACTTCCATACTCAGAGTACAATCCTTCCTAACCTGCACACTCCCTGACTACAGACCTTCCACACTTCCATACTCCGAGTACAGACCTTTCTACACCTCCACACACCGACCACAGACCTTCGACACATCCACACTCCATGAGTACAGACATTCCACACCTCCACACTGCCTGAATACAGACTTTCCCACACCTCCACACTCCGAGTACAGACCTTCCCACACCTCCACACTCCCTGAGTACAGACCTCCCACACCTCCACACTCCGAGTACAGACCTTCCCACACCTCCACACTCCGAGCACAGACCTTCCCACACCTCCATACTCAGAGTAGAGAACTATTGCACCTCCACACTCTGATTACAGACTTCCCACACATCCAAACTCCGAGTACAGACCTTCCCACACCTCCATACTCAGAGTACAATCCTTCCTAACCTGCACACTCCCTGAGTACAGACCTTCCACACTTCCATACTCCGAGTACAGACCTTTCTACACCTCCACACACCGACCACAGACCTTCGACACATCCACACTCCATGAGTACAGACATTCCACACCTCCACACTGCCTGAATACAGACTTTCCCACACCTCCACACTCCGAGTACAGACCTTCCCACACCTCCACACTCCCTGAGTACAGACCTCCCACACCTCCACACTCCGAGTACAGAACTTCAAACACATCTACACACCGAGTACAGAACTTCCGCACCTCTATACTCCGAATACAGACTTTCCACACCTCCACACTCCCTGAGTACAGACCTTCCCCACCTCGGCACCTCCTGAGTACAGACCTTCCTAACCTACACACTCCCTGATTACAGACCTTCCACATCGCCATACTCCGAGTACAGACCTTCTACACCTCCACAGTCCGAGTAAAGAGCTCCCACACCTCCACACTCCCTGAGTACAGACCTCCCACACCTCCACACTCCAAGTACAGACCTTCCCACACCTCCACACTCCGAGTACAGACCTTCCACACATCTATACTCCGAATACAGATCTTCCATACCTCCATACTCCGAATACAGACCTTCCACACCTCCACACTCCCTGAGTACAGAGCTTCCCACACCTCCACACTCCCTGAGTACAGACCTTCCACACATCCACACTCCGAGTACAGACCTTCCACACCTCCACACTCCCTGAGTACAGACCTTCCCACACCTCCACACTCCGAGTACAGACCTTCCCACACCTCCACACTCCGAGTATAGACCTTCCGCACATCTATACTCCGAATACAGACCTTCCATACCTCCATACTCCGAATACAGACCTTCCACACCTCCACAGTCCCTGAGTACAGACCTTCCACACATCCACACTCCGAGTACAGAACTTCAAACACCTCTACACACCGAGTACAGAACTTCCGCACCTCTATACTCCGAATACAGACCTTCCACACCTCCACACTCCCTGAGTACAGACCTTCCTCACCTCGGCACCCCCTGAGTACAGACCTTCCTAACCTACACACTCCCTGATTATAGACCTTCCACATCGCCATACTCCGAGTACAGACCTTCTACACCTCCACAGTCCGAGTAAAGACCTCCCACACCTCCACACTCCCTGAGTACAGACCTCCCACACCTCCACACTCCAAGTACAGACCTACCCACACCTCCACACTCCGAGTACAGACCTTCCACACATCTATACTCCGAATACAGATCTTCCATACCTCCATACTCCGAATACAGACCTTCCACACCTCCACACTCCCTGAGTACAGAGCTTCCCACACCTCCACACTCCCTGAGTACAGACCTTCCACACATCCACACTCCGAGTACAGACCTTCCACACCTCCACACTCCCTGAGTACAGACCTTCCCACACCTCCACACTCCGAGTACAGACCTTCCCACACCTCCACACTCCGAGTACAGACCTTCCACACCTCCACACTCCCTGAGTACAGACCTTCCCACACCTCCACACTCCGAGTACAGACCTTCCACACTTCCATACTCAGAGTACAGACCTTTCTACACCTCCACACTCCCTGAGTACAGACCTTCCTCACCTCCGCACCCCCTGAGTACAGACCTTCCTAACCTACACACTCATTGAGTACAGTCCTTCCACACCTCCATACTCCGAGTACAGACATTCCACACCTCCACACTGCCTGAATACAGACTTTCCCACACCTCCACACTCCGAGTACAGACCTTCCCACACCTCCACACTCCCTGAGTACAGACGTCCCACACCTCCACACTCCGAGTACAGACCTTCCCACACCTCCACACTCCGAGTACAGACATTCCGCACATCTATACTCCGAATACAGACCTTCCATACCTCAATACTCTGAATACAGGCCTTCCACACCTCCACAATCCCTGAGTACAGACCTTCCACACATCCACACTCCGAGTACAGACCTTCAAACACCTCTACACTCCGAGTACAGAACTTCCGCACCTCTATACTCCGAATACAGACCTTCCACACCTCCACACTCCCTGAGTACAGACCTTCCTCACCTCGGCACCCCCTGAGTACAGACCTTCCTAACCTACACACTCCCTGATTACAGACCTTCCACATCGCCATACTGCGAGTACAGACCTTCCCACACCTCCACACTCCGAGTACAGACCTTCCCACACCTCCACACTCCCTGAGTACAGACCTTCCACACCTCCACACTCCGAGTACAGACCTTCCCACACATCCACACTCCGAGTACAGACCTTTCGCACATCTATACTTCGAATACAGACCTTCCATACCTCCATGCTCCGAATACAGACCCTCCACACCACCACACTCCCTGAGTACAGACCTTCCCACACCTCCACACTCTGAGTACAGACCTTCGCACACCTCCACACTACCTGAGTACAGACCTTCTCACCTCCACACTCCCTGAGTACAGACCTTCCTGACCTCCACACTCCAAATACAAACCTTCCGCTCCTCCACACACCGAGTACAGATCTTCCAGAACTCCACACTCCCTGAGTACACACATTCCACACCACCACACTCCGATTACAGACTTTCCACACATCCAAACTCCGAGTACAGACCTTCCCACACCTCCATACTCAGAGTACAGACCTTTCTGCACCTCCACACTCCCTGAGTACAGACCTTCCTCACCTACTCATCCCCTGCGTACAGACTTTCCACATCTCCACAATCCGAGTACAGACCTTCCACACCTCCACACTCCGAGTACAGACATTCCCACACCTCCACACTCCGAGTACAGACGTTCCACACCTTTATAGTCCGAATACAGACCTTCCAAATCTCCACACTCCAAATACAGACTTTCCACACCTCCACACACCCTGAGTACAGACCTTCCCACACCTCCACGCTCCGAGTACAGACCTTCCCACACCTCTACACTCCGAGTACAGACCTTCCGCACCTCTGTACTCTGAATACAGACCTTCCATATCTCCACACTCAGAATACAGACCTTCCACACCTCCACACTCCCAAGGTACAGACCTTCCCACACCTCCACATTCCGATTACAGACCTTTCCACACCTCCACACTCCGAGTACAGACTTTCCGCACCTCCATACTCCGAATACAGACCTTCTACACATCCACACTCCGAATACAGACATTCCTCTCCTCCACACTCCCTGAGTACAGACCTTCCACACCTCAATACTCCGAGTACAGACCTTTCTAAACCTCCACAATCCCTGAGTACAGACCTTCCTCACCTCCATATTCCCTGAGTACAGACCTTCCACACCTCCATACTCCGAGTACAGACCTTTCTACACCTCCACACCCCGAGTACAGACCTTCTGCACCTTTACACTCTGGGTACAGATCTTCCGCACCTCCACACTCCGATTAGAGACTTTCCACACAACCAAACTCCGAGTACAGACCTGCCCACACCTCCATACTCAGAGTACAGACCTTCCTAACCTGCACACTCCCTGAGTACAGACCTTCCACACTTCCATACTCCGAGTACAGACCTTTCTACACCTCCACACACCCTGAGTACAGACCTTCCTCACCTCCGCACCCCCTGAGTGCAGACCTTCCTAACCTGCACACTCCCTGATTACAGACCTTCCACATCGCCATACTCCGAGTACAGACCTTCCTACACTTCCACACTCCCTGAGTACAGACCCTACTCACCTCCACACCCCTGAGTACAGACCTTCTACACCTCCACAGTGCGAGTACAGACCTTCCACACCTCCACACTCCCTGAGTACAGACCTTACTCACCTCCACACCCCTGAGTACAGACCTTCTACACCTCCACAGTCCGAGTACAGACCATCCACACCTCCACACTCCCTGAGTACAGACCTTCCTCACCTCCACACTCCCTGAGTACAGATCTTCTGCACCTTCACACTCTGAGTACAGACGTTCCCACACTTCCACACTCCCTGAATACAAAACTTCCACACCTCTACATTCCCTGAGTACAGACTTTCCACACCCCCACACTCCGAGTACAGACCTTTCTACACCTCCACACTCCCTGAGTACAGACCTTCCTCACCTCCGCACCCCCTGAGTACAGACCTTCCTAACCTACACACTCTGAGTACAGACCTTCCTCACCTCCACACTCCGATTACAAACCTTCCACACATCCACACTCCCTTAGTACAGACCTTCCTCACATCCACAGTCCAAATACAAACCTTCCACACCTCCACACTCCGAGTACAGACCTTCCACACTTCCATACTCCGAGTACAGACCTTTCTACACCTCGACACTCCCTGATTGCAGACCTTCCACATCGCCATACTCCGAGTACAGACCTTCCTACACTTCCACACTCCCTGAGTACAGACCTTACTCACCTCCACACCCCTGAGTACAGAGCTTCCCACACTTCCACACTCCCTGAGTACAGACCTTCCTCAACTGCACACTCCCTGAGTACAGACCTTCTGCACGTTCACACTCTGAGTACAGACATTCCCACACTTCCACACTCTGAGTACAGACCTTCCTACACCTCCAAACTCCCTGAGTACAGACCTTCCCACACCTCCACACTCCCTGAATACAAAACTTCCACACATCTACACTCCCTGAGTACAGACCTTCCACACCCCCACACTCCGAGTACAGACCTCCCCACGCCTCCACACTCCGAGTACAGACCTTCCCATACCTCCACACTCCGAGTACAGACCTTCCTCACCTCCACACTCCGATTACAAACCTTCCACACATCCAGACTCCCTGAGTACAGACCTTTCTCACATCCACAGTCCAAATACAAACCTTCCACACCTCCACACTCCCTGAGTACAGACCTTCCCGCACCTCCACACTCGCTGAGTACAGACCTCCCACACCTCCACACTCCGAGTACAGACCTTCCCACACCTCCACACTCCGAGCACAGACCTTCCCACACCTCCATACTCAGAGTAGAGAACTATTGCACCTCCACACTCTGATTACAGACTTCCCACACATCCAAACTCCGAGTACAGACCTTCCCACACTTCCATACTCAGAGTACAATCCTTCCTAACCTGCACACTCCCTGAGTACAGACCTTCCACACTTCCATACTCCGAGTACAGACCTTTCTACACCTCCACACACCGACCACAGACCTTCGACACATCCACACTCCATGAGTACAGACATTCCACACCTCCACACTGCCTGAATACAGACTTTCCCACACCTCCACACTCCGAGTACAGACCTTCCCACACCTCCACACTCCCTGAGTACAGACCTCCCACACCTCCACACTCCGAGTACAGAACTTCAAACACATCTACACACCGAGTACAGAACTTCCGCACCTCTATACTCCGAATACAGACTTTCCACACCTCCACACTCCCTGAGTACAGACCTTCCCCACCTCGGCACCTCCTGAGTACAGACCTTCCTAACCTACACACTCCCTGATTACAGACCTTCCACATCGCCATACTCCGAGTACAGACCTTCTACACCTCCACAGTCCGAGTAAAGAGCTCCCACACCTCCACACTCCCTGAGTACAGACCTCCCACACCTCCACACTCCAAGTACAGACCTTCCCACACCTCCACACTCCGAGTACAGACCTTCCACACATCTATACTCCGAATACAGATCTTCCATACCTCCATACTCCGAATACAGACCTTCCACACCTCCACACTCCCTGAGTACAGAGCTTCCCACACCTCCACACTCCCTGAGTACAGACCTTCCACACATCCACACTCCGAGTACAGACCTTCCACACCTCCACACTCCTGAGTACAGACCTTCCCACACCTCCACACTCCGAGTACAGACCTTCCCACACCTCCACACTCCGAGTATAGACCTTCCGCACATCTATACTCCGAATACAGACCTTCCATACCTCCATACTCCGAATACAGACCTTCCACACCTCCACAGTCCCTGAGTACAGACCTTCCACACATCCACACTCCGAGTACAGAACTTCAAACACCTCTACACACCGAGTACAGAACTTCCGCACCTCTATACTCCGAATACAGACCTTCCACACCTCCACACTCCCTGAGTACAGACCTTCCTCACCTCGGCACCCCCTGAGTACAGACCTTCCTAACCTACACACTCCCTGATTATAGACCTTCCACATCGCCATACTCCGAGTACAGACCTTCTACACCTCCACAGTCCGAGTAAAGACCTCCCACACCTCCACACTCCCTGAGTACAGACCTCCCACACCTCCACACTCCAAGTACAGACCTACCCACACCTCCACACTCCGAGTACAGACCTTCCACACATCTATACTCCGAATACAGATCTTCCATACCTCCATACTCCGAATACAGACCTTCCACACCTCCACACTCCCTGAGTACAGAGCTTCCCACACCTCCACACTCCCTGAGTACAGACCTTCCACACATCCACACTCCGAGTACAGACCTTCCACACCTCCACACTCCCTGAGTACAGACCTTCCCACACCTCCACACTCCGAGTACAGACCTTCCCACACCTCCACACTCCGAGTACAGACCTTCCACACCTCCACACTCCCTGAGTACAGACCTTCCCACACCTCCACACTCCGAGTACAGACCTTCCACACTTCCATACTCAGAGTACAGACCTTTCTACACCTCCACACTCCCTGAGTACAGACCTTCCTCACCTCCGCACCCCCCTGAGTACAGACCTTCCTAACCTACACACTCATTGAGTACAGTCCTTCCACACCTCCATACTCCGAGTACAGACATTCCACACCTCCACACTGCCTGAATACAGACTTTCCCACACCTCCACACTCCGAGTACAGACCTTCCCACACCTCCACACTCCCTGAGTACAGACGTCCCACACCTCCACACTCCGAGTACAGACCTTCCCACACCTCCACACTCCGAGTACAGACATTCCGCACATCTATACTCCGAATACAGACGTTCCATACCTCAATACTCTGAATACAGGCCTTCCACACCTCCACAATCCCTGAGTACAGACCTTCCACACATCCACACTCCGAGTACAGACCTTCAAACACCTCTACACTCCGAGTACAGAACTTCCGCACCTCTATACTCCGAATACAGACCTTCCACACCTCCACACTCCCTGAGTACAGACCTTCCTCACCTCGGCACCCCCTGAGTACAGACCTTCCTAACCTACACACTCCCTGATTACAGACCTTCCACATCGCCATACTGCGAGTACAGACCTTCCCACACCTCCACACTCCGAGTACAGACCTTCCCACACCTCCACACTCCCTGAGTACAGACCTTCCACACCTCCACACTCCGAGTACAGACCTTCCCACACATCCACACTCCGAGTACAGACCTTTCGCACATCTATACTCCGAATACAGACCTTCCATACCTCCATGCTCCGAATACAGACCCTCCACACCACCACACTCCCTGAGTACAGACCTTCCCACACCTCCACACTCTGAGTACAGACCTTCGCACACCTCCACACTACCTGAGTACAGACCTTCTCACCTCCACACTCCCTGAGTACAGACCTTCCTGACCTCCACACTCCAAATACAAACCTTCCGCTCCTCCACACACCGAGTACAGATCTTCCAGAACTCCACACTCCCTGAGTACACACATTCCACACCACCACACTCCGATTACAGACTTTCCACACATCCAAACTCCGAGTACAGACCTTCCCACACCTCCATACTCAGAGTACAGACCTTTCTGCACCTCCACACTCCCTGAGTACAGACCTTCCTCACCTACTCATCCCCTGCGTACAGACTTTCCACATCTCCACAATCCGAGTACAGACCTTCCACACCTCCACACTCCGAGTACAGACATTCCCACACCTCCACACTCCGAGTACAGACGTTCCACACCTTTATAGTCCGAATACAGACCTTCCAAATCTCCACACTCCAAATACAGACTTTCCACACCTCCACACACCCTGAGTACAGACCTTCCCACACCTCCACGCTCCGAGTACAGACCTTCCCACACCTCTACACTCCGAGTACAGACCTTCCGCACCTCTGTACTCTGAATACAGACCTTCCATATCTCCACACTCAGAATACAGACCTTCCACACCTCCACACTCCCAAGGTACAGACCTTCCCACACCTCCACATTCCGATTACAGACCTTTCCACACCTCCACACTCCGAGTACAGACTTTCCGCACCTCCATACTCCGAATACAGACCTTCTACACATCCACACTCCGAATACAGACATTCCTCTCCTCCACACTCCCTGAGTACAGACCTTCCACACCTCAATACTCCGAGTACAGACCTTTCTAAACCTCCACAATCCCTGAGTACAGACCTTCCTCACCTCCATATTCCCTGAGTACAGACCTTCCACACCTCCATACTCCGAGTACAGACCTTTCTACACCTCCACACCCCGAGTACAGACCTTCTGCACCTTTACACTCTGGGTACAGATCTTCCGCACCTCCACACTCCGATTAGAGACTTTCCACACAACCAAACTCCGAGTACAGACCTGCCCACACCTCCATACTCAGAGTACAGACCTTCCTAACCTGCACGCTCCCTGAGTACAGACCTTCCACACTTCCATACTCCGAGTACAGACCTTTCTACACCTCCACACACCCTGAGTACAGACCTTCCTCACCTCCGCACCCCCTGAGTGCAGACCTTCCTAACCTGCACACTCCCTGATTACAGACCTTCCACATCGCCATACTCCGAGTACAGACCTTCCTACACTTCCACACTCCCTGAGTACAGACCCTACTCACCTCCACACCCCTGAGTACAGACCTTCTACACCTCCACAGTGCGAGTACAGACCTTCCACACCTCCACACTCCCTGAGTACAGACCTTACTCACCTCCACACCCCTGAGTACAGACCTTCTACACCTCCACAGTCCGAGTACAGACCATCCACACCTCCACACTCCCTGAGTACAGACCTTCCTCACCTCCACACTCCCTGAGTACAGATCTTCTGCACCTTCACACTCTGAGTACAGACGTTCCCACACTTCCACACTCCCTGAATACAAAACTTCCACACCTCTACATTCCCTGAGTACAGACTTTCCACACCCCCACACTCCGAGTACAGACCTTTCTACACCTCCACACTCCCTGAGTACAGACCTTCCTCACCTCCGCACCCCCTGAGTACAGACCTTCCTAACCTACACACTCTGAGTACAGACCTTCCTCACCTCCACACTCCGATTACAAACCTTCCACACATCCACACTCCCTTAGTACAGACCTTCCTCACATCCACAGTCCAAATACAAACCTTCCACACCTCCACACTCCGAGTACAGACCTTCCACACTTCCATACTCCGAGTACAGACCTTTCTACACCTCGACACTCCCTGATTGCAGACCTTCCACATCGCCATACTCCGAGTACAGACCTTCCTACACTTCCACACTCCCTGAGTACAGACCTTACTCACCTCCACACCCCTGAGTACAGAGCTTCCCACACTTCCACACTCCCTGAGTACAGACCTTCCTCAACTGCACACTCCCTGAGTACAGACCTTCTGCACGTTCACACTCTGAGTACAGACATTCCCACACTTCCACACTCTGAGTACAGACCTTCCTACACCTCCAAACTCCCTGAGTACAGACCTTCCCACACCTCCACACTCCCTGAATACAAAACTTCCACACATCTACACTCCCTGAGTACAGACCTTCCACACCCCCACACTCCGAGTACAGACCTCCCCACGCCTCCACACTCCGAGTACAGACCTTCCCATACCTCCACACTCCGAGTACAGACCTTCCTCACCTCCACACTCCGATTACAAACCTTCCACACATCCAGACTCCCTGAGTACAGACCTTTCTCACATCCACAGTCCAAATACAAACCTTCCACACCTCCACACTCCCTGAGTACAGACCTTCCCGCACCTCCACACTCGCTGAGTACAGACCTCCCACACCTCCACACTCCGAGTACAGACCTTCCCACACCTCCACACTCCGAGCACAGACCTTCCCACACCTCCATACTCAGAGTAGAGAACTATTGCACCTCCACACTCTGATTACAGACTTCCCACACATCCAAACTCCGAGTACAGACCTTCCCACACCTCCATACTCAGAGTACAATCCTTCCTAACCTGCACACTCCCTGAGTACAGACCTTCCACACTTCCATACTCCGAGTACAGACCTTTCTACACCTCCACACACCGACCACAGACCTTCGACACATCCACACTCCATGAGTACAGACATTCCACACCTCCACACTGCCTGAATACAGACTTTCCCACACCTCCACACTCCGAGTACAGACCTTCCCACACCTCCACACTCCCTGAGTACAGACCTCCCACACCTCCACACTCCGAGTACAGAACTTCAAACACATCTACACACCGAGTACAGAACTTCCGCACCTCTATACTCCGAATACAGACTTTCCACACCTCCACACTCCCTGAGTACAGACCTTCCCCACCTCGGCACCTCCTGAGTACAGACCTTCCTAACCTACACACTCCCTGATTACAGACCTTCCACATCGCCATACTCCGAGTACAGACCTTCTACACCTCCACAGTCCGAGTAAAGAGCTCCCACACCTCCACACTCCCTGAGTACAGACCTCCCACACCTCCACACTCCAAGTACAGACCTTCCCACACCTCCACACTCCGAGTACAGACCTTCCACACATCTATACTCCGAATACAGATCTTCCATACCTCCATACTCCGAATACAGACCTTCCACACCTCCACACTCCCTGAGTACAGAGCTTCCCACACCTCCACACTCCCTGAGTACAGACCTTCCACACATCCACACTCCGAGTACAGACCGTCCACACCTCCACACTCCCTGAGTACAGACCTTCCCACACCTCCACACTCCGAGTACAGACCTTCCCACACCTCCACACTCCGAGTACAGACCTTCCGCACATCTATACTCCGAATACAGACCTTCCATACCTCCATACTCCGAATACAGACCTTCCACACCTCCACAGTCCCTGAGTACAGACCTTCCACACATCCACACTCCGAGTACAGAACCTCAAACACCTCTACACACCGAGTACAGAACTTCCGCACCTCTATACTCCGAATACAGACCTTCCACACCTCCACACTCCCTGAGTACAGACCTTCCTCACCTCGGCACCCCCTGAGTACAGACCTTCCTAACCTACACACTCCCTGATTATAGACCTTCCACATCGCCATACTCCGAGTACAGACCTTCTACACCTCCACAGTCCGAGTAAAGACCTCCCACACCTCCACACTCCCTGAGTACAGACCTCCCACACCTCCACACTCCAAGTACAGACCTACCCACACCTCCACACTCCGAGTACAGACCTTCCACACATCTATACTCCGAATACAGATCTTCCATACCTCCATACTCCGAATACAGACCTTCCACACCTCCACACTCCCTGAGTACAGAGCTTCCCACACCTCCACACTCCCTGAGTACAGACCTTCCACACATCCACACTCCGAGTACAGACCTTCCACACCTCCACACTCCCTGAGTACAGACCTTCCCACACCTCCACACTCCGAGTACAGACCTTCCCACACCTCCACACTCCGAGTACAGACCTTCCACACCTCCACACTCCCTGAGTACAGACCTTCCCACACCTCCACACTCCGAGTACAGACCTTCCACACTTCCATACTCAGAGTACAGACCTTTCTACACCTCCACACTCCCTGAGTACAGACCTTCCTCACCTCCGCACCCCCTGAGTACAGACCTTCCTAACCTACACACTCATTTAGTACAGTCCTTCCACACCTCCATACTCCGAGTACAGACATTCCACACCTCCACACTGCCTGAATACAGACTTTCCCACACCTCCACACTCCGAGTACAGACCTTCCCACACCTCCACACTCCCTGAGTACAGACGTCCCACACCTCCACACTCCGAGTACAGACCTTCCCACACCTCCACACTCCGAGTACAGACATTCCGCACATCTATACTCCGAATACAGACCTTCCATACCTCAATACTCTGAATACAGGCCTTCCACACCTCCACAATCCCTGAGTACAGACCTTCTACACCTCCACAGTCCGAGTAAAGACCTCCCACACCTCCACACTCCCTGAGTACAGACCTCCCACACCTCCACACTCCAAGTACAGACCTACCCACACCTCCACTTTCCGAGTACAGACCTTCCACACATCTATACTCCGAATACAGATCTTCCATACCTCCATACTCCGAATACAGACCTTCCACACCTCCACACTCCCTGAGTACAGAGCTTCCCACACCTCCACACTCCCTGAGTACAGACCTTCCACACATCCACACTCCGAGTACAGACCTTCCACACCTCCACACTCCCTGAGTACAGACCTTCCCACACCTCCACACTCCGAGTACAGACCTTCCCACACCTCCACACTCCGAGTACAGACCGTCCACACCTCCACACTCCCTGAGTACAGACCTTCCCACACCTCCACACTCCGAGTACAGACCTTCCACACTTCCATACTCAGAGTACAGACCTTTCTACACCTCCACACTCCCTGAGTACAGACCTTCCTCACCTCCGCACCCCCTGAGTACAGACCTTCCTAACCTACACACTCATTGAGTACAGTCCTTCCACACCTCCATACTCCGAGTACAGACATTCCACACCTCCACACTGCCTGAATACAGACTTTCCCACACCTCCACACTCCGAGTACAGACCTTCCCACACCTCCACACTCCCTGAGTACAGACGTCCCACACCTCCACACTCCGAGTACAGACCTTCCCACACCTCCACACTCCGAGTACAGACATTCCGCACATCTATACTCCGAATACAGACCTTCCATACCTCAATACTCTGAATACAGGCCTTCCACACCTCCACAATCCCTGAGTACAGACCTTCCACACATCCACACTCCGAGTACAGACCTTCAAACACCTCTACACTCCGAGTACAGAACTTCCGCACCTCTATACTCCGAATACAGACCTTCCACACCTCCACACTCCCTGAGTACAGACCTTCCTCACCTCGGCACCCCCTGAGTACAGACCTTCCTAACCTACACACTCCCTGATTACAGACCTTCCACATCGCCATACTGCGAGTACAGACCTTCCCACACCTCCACACTCCGAGTACAGACCTTCCCACACCTCCACACTCCCTGAGTACAGACCTTCCACACCTCCACACTCCGAGTACAGACCTTCCCACACATCCACACTCCGAGTACAGACCTTTCGCACATCTATACTCCGAATACAGACCTTCCATACCTCCATGCTCCGAATACAGACCCTCCACACCACCACACTCCCTGAGTACAGACCTTCCCACACCTCCACACTCTGAGTACAGACCTTCGCACACCTCCACACTACCTGAGTACAGACCTTCTCACCTCCACACTCCCTGAGTACAGACCTTCCTGACCTCCACACTCCAAATACAAACCTTCCGCTCCTCCACACACCGAGTACAGATCTTCCAGAACTCCACACTCCCTGAGTACACACATTCCACACCACCACACTCCGATTACAGACTTTCCACACATCCAAACTCCGAGTACAGACCTTCCCACACCTCCATACTCAGAGTACAGACCTTTCTGCACCTCCACACTCCCTGAGTACAGACCTTCCTCACCTACTCATCCCCTGCGTACAGACTTTCCACATCTCCACACTCCGAGTACAGACATTCCCACACCTCCACACTCCGAGTACAGACGTTCCACACCTTTATAGTCCGAATACAGACCTTCCAAATCTCCACACTCCAAATACAGACTTTCCACACCTCCACACACCCTGAGTACAGACCTTCCCACACCTCCACGCTCCGAGTACAGACCTTCCCACACCTCTACACTCCGAGTACAGACCTTCCGCACCTCTGTACTCTGAATACAGACCTTCCATATCTCCACACTCAGAATACAGACCTTCCACACCTCCACACTCCCAAGGTACAGACCTTCCCACACCTCCACATTCCGATTACAGACCTTTCCACACCTCCACACTCCGAGTACAGACTTTCCGCACCTCCATACTCCGAATACAGACCTTCTACACATCCACACTCCGAATACAGACATTCCTCTCCTCCACACTCCCTGAGTACAGACCTTCCACACCTCAATACTCCGAGTACAGACTTTTCTAAACCTCCACAATCCCTGAGTACAGACCTTCCTCACCTCCATATTCCCTGAGTACAGACCTTCCACACCTCCATACTCCGAGTACAGACCTTTCTACACCTCCACACCCCGAGTACAGACCTTCTGCACCTTTACACTCTGGGTACAGATCTTCCGCACCTCCACACTCCGATTAGAGACTTTCCACACAACCAAACTCCGAGTACAGACCTGCCCACACCTCCATACTCAGAGTACAGACCTTTCTACACCTCCACACACCCTGAGTACAGACCTTCCTCACCTCCGCACCCCCTGAGTGCAGACCTTCCTAACCTGCACACTCCCTGATTACAGACCTTCCACATCGCCATACTCCGAGTACAGACCTTCCTACACTTCCACACTCCCTGAGTACAGACCCTACTCACCTCCACACCCCTGAGTACAGACCTTCTACACCTCCACAGTGCGAGTACAGACCTTCCACACCTCCACACTCCCTGAGTACAGACCTTACTCACCTCCACACCCCTGAGTACAGACCTTCTACACCTCCACAGTCCGAGTACAGACCATCCACACCTCCACACTCCCTGAGTACAGACCTTCCTCACCTCCACACTCCCTGAGTACAGATCTTCTGCACCTTCACACTCTGAGTACAGACGTTCCCACACTTCCACACTCCCTGAATACAAAACTTCCACACCTCTACATTCCCTGAGTACAGACTTTCCACACCCCCACACTCCGAGTACAGACCTTTCTACACCTCCACACTCCCTGAGTACAGACCTTCTTCACCTCCGCACCCCCTGAGTACAGACCTTCCTAACCTACACACTCTGAGTACAGACCTTCCTCACCTCCACACTCCGATTACAAACCTTCCACACATCCACACTCCCTTAGTACAGACCTTCCTCACATCCACAGTCCAAATACAAACCTTCCACACCTCCACACTCGGAGTACAGACCTTCCACACTTCCATACTCCGAGTACAGACCTTTCTACACCTCGACACTCCCTGATTGCAGACCTTCCACATCGCCATACTCCGAGTACAGACCTTCCTACACTTCCACACTCCCTGAGTACAGACCTTACTCACCTCCACACCCCTGAGTACAGAGCTTCCCACACTTCCACACTCCCTGAGTACAGACCTTCCTCAACTGCACACTCCCTGAGTACAGACCTTCTGCACGTTCACACTCTGAGTACAGACATTCCCACACTTCCACACTCTGAGTACAGACCTTCCTACACCTCCAAACTCCCTGAGTACAGACCTTCCCACACCTCCACACTCCCTGAATACAAAACTTCCACACATCTACACTCCCTGAGTACAGACCTTCCACACCCCCACACTCCGAGTACAGACCTCCCCACGCCTCCACACTCCGAGTACAGACCTTCCCATACCTCCACACTCCGAGTACAGACCTTCCTCACCTCCACACTCCGATTACAAACCTTCCACACATCCAGACTCCCTGAGTACAGACCTTTCTCACATCCACAGTCCAAATACAAACCTTCCACACCTCCACACTCCCTGAGTACAGACCTTCCCGCACCTCCACACTCGCTGAGTACAGACCTCCCACACCTCCACACTCCGAGTACAGACCTTCCCACACCTCCACACTCCGAGCACAGACCTTCCCACACCTCCATACTCAGAGTAGAGAACTATTGCACCTCCACACTCTGATTACAGACTTCCCACACATCCAAACTCCGAGTACAGACCTTCCCACACCTCCATACTCAGAGTACAATCCTTCCTAACCTGCACACTCCCTGAGTACAGACCTTCCACACTTCCATACTCCGAGTACAGACCTTTCTACACCTCCACACACCGACCACAGACCTTCGACACATCCACACTCCATGAGTACAGACATTCCACACCTCCACACTGCCTGAATACAGACTTTCCCACACCTCCACACTCCGAGTACAGACCTTCCCACACCTCCACACTCCCTGAGTACAGACCTCCCACACCTCCACACTCCGAGTACAGAACTTCAAACACATCTACACACCGAGTACAGAACTTCCGCACCTCTATACTCCGAATACAGACTTTCCACACCTCCACACTCCCTGAGTACAGACCTTCCCCACCTCGGCACCTCCTGAGTACAGACCTTCCTAACCTACACACTCCCTGATTACAGACCTTCCACATCGCCATACTCCGAGTACAGACCTTCTACACCTCCACAGTCCGAGTAAAGAGCTCCCACACCTCCACACTCCCTGAGTACAGACCTCCCACACCTCCACACTCCAAGTACAGACCTTCCCACACCTCCACACTCCGAGTACAGACCTTCCACACATCTATACTCCGAATACAGATCTTCCATACCTCCATACTCCGAATACAGACCTTCCACACCTCCACACTCCCTGAGTACAGAGCTTCCCACACCTCCACACTCCCTGAGTACAGACCTTCCACACATCCACACTCCGAGTACAGACCTTCCACACCTCCACACTCCCTGAGTACAGACCTTCCCACACCTCCACACTCCGAGTACAGACCTTCCCACACCTCCACACTCCGAGTACAGACCTTCCGCACATCTATACTCCGAATACAGACCTTCCATACCTCCATACTCCGAATACAGACCTTCCACACCTCCACAGTCCCTGAGTACAGACCTTCCACACATCCACACTCCGAGTACAGAACCTCAAACACCTCTACACACCGAGTACAGAACTTCCGCACCTCTATACTCCGAATACAGACCTTCCACACCTCCACACTCCCTGAGTACAGACCTTCCTCACCTCGGCACCCCCTGAGTACAGACCTTCCTAACCTACACACTCCCTGATTATAGACCTTCCACATCGCCATACTCCGAGTACAGACCTTCTACACCTCCACAGTCCGAGTAAAGACCTCCCACACCTCCACACTCCCTGAGTACAGACCTCCCACACCTCCACACTCCAAGTACAGACCTACCCACACCTCCACACTCCGAGTACAGACCTTCCACACATCTATACTCCGAATACAGATCTTCCATACCTCCATACTCCGAATACAGACCTTCCACACCTCCACACTCCCTGAGTACAGAGCTTCCCACACCTCCACACTCCCTGAGTACAGACCTCCCACACCTCCACACTCCAAGTACAGACCTACCCACACCTCCACACTCCGAGTACAGACCTTCCACACATCTATACTCCGAATACAGATCTTCCATACCTCCATACTCCGAATACAGACCTTCCACACCTCCACACTCCCTGAGTACAGAGCTTCCCACACCTCCACACTCCCTGAGTACAGACCTTCCACACATCCACACTCCGAGTACAGACCTTCCACACCTCCACACTCCCTGAGTACAGACCTTCCCACACCTCCACACTCCGAGTACAGACCTTCCCACACCTCCACACTCCGAGTACAGACCTTCCACACCTCCACACTCCCTGAGTACAGACCTTCCCACACCTCCACACTCCGAGTACAGACCTTCCACACTTCCATACTCAGAGTACAGACCTTTCTACACCTCCACACTCCCTGAGTACAGACCTTCCTCACCTCCGCACCCCCTGAGTACAGACCTTCCTAACCTACACACTCATTGAGTACAGTCCTTCCACACCTCCATACTCCGAGTACAGACATTCCACACCTCCACACTGCCTGAATACAGACTTTCCCACACCTCCACACTCCGAGTACAGACCTTCCCACACCTCCACACTCCCTGAGTACAGACGTCCCACACCTCCACACTCCGAGTACAGACCTTCCCACACCTCCACACTCCGAGTACAGACATTCCGCACATCTATACTCCGAATACAGACCTTCCATACCTCAATACTCTGAATACAGGCCTTCCACACCTCCACAATCCCTGAGTACAGACCTTCTACACCTCCACAGTCCGAGTAAAGACCTCCCACACCTCCACACTCCCTGAGTACAGACCTCCCACACCTCCACACTCCAAGTACAGACCTACCCACACCTCCACACTCCGAGTACAGACCTTCCACACATCTATACTCCGAATACAGATCTTCCATACCTCCATACTCCGAATACAGACCTTCCACACCTCCACACTCCCTGAGTACAGAGCTTCCCACACCTCCACACTCCCTGAGTACAGACCTTCCACACATCCACACTCCGAGTACAGACCTTCCACACCTCCACACTCCCTGAGTACAGACCTTCCCACACCTCCACACTCCGAGTACAGACCTTCCCACACCTCCACACTCCGAGTACAGACCTTCCACACCTCCACACTCCCTGAGTACAGACCTTCCCACACCTCCACACTCCGAGTACAGACCTTCCACACTTCCATACTCAGAGTACAGACCTTTCTACACCTCCACACTCCCTGAGTACAGACCTTCCTCACCTCCGCACCCCCTGAGTACAGACCTTCCTAACCTACACACTCATTGAGTACAGTCCTTCCACACCTCCATACTCCGAGTACAGACATTCCACACCTCCACACTGCCTGAATACAGACTTTCCCACACCTCCACACTCCGAGTACAGACCTTCCCACACCTCCACACTCCCTGAGTACAGACGTCCCACACCTCCACACTCCGAGTACAGACCTTCCCACACCTCCACACTCCGAGTACAGACATTCCGCACATCTATACTCCGAATACAGACCTTCCATACCTCAATACTCTGAATACAGGCCTTCCACACCTCCACAATCCCTGAGTACAGACCTTCCACACATCCACACTCCGAGTACAGACCTTCAAACACCTCTACACTCCGAGTACAGAACTTCCGCACCTCTATACTCCGAATACAGACCTTCCACACCTCCACACTCCCTGAGTACAGACCTTCCTCACCTCGGCACCCCCTGAGTACAGACCTTCCTAACCTACACACTCCCTGATTACAGACCTTCCACATCGCCATACTGCGAGTACAGACCTTCCCACACCTCCACACTCCGAGTACAGACCTTCCCACACCTCCACACTCCCTGAGTACAGACCTTCCACACCTCCACACTCCGAGTACAGACCTTCCCACACATCCACACTCAGAGTAGAGAACTATTGCACCTCCACACTCTGATTACAGACTTCCCACACATCCAAACTCCGAGTACAGACCTTCCCACACCTCCATACTCAGAGTACAATCCTTCCTAACCTGCACACTCCCTGAGTACAGACCTTCCACACTTCCATACTCCGAGTACAGACCTTTCTACACCTCCACACACCGACCACAGACCTTCGACACATCCACACTCCATGAGTACAGACATTCCACACCTCCACACTGCCTGAATACAGACTTTCCCACACCTCCACACTCCGAGTACAGACCTTCCCACACCTCCACACTCCCTGAGTACAGACCTCCCACACCTCCACACTCCGAGTACAGAACTTCAAACACATCTACACACCGAGTACAGAACTTCCGCACCTCTATACTCCGAATACAGACTTTCCACACCTCCACACTCCCTGAGTACAGACCTTCCCCACCTCGGCACCTCCTGAGTACAGACCTTCCTAACCTACACACTCCCTGATTACAGACCTTCCACATCGCCATACTCCGAGTACAGACCTTCTACACCTCCACAGTCCGAGTAAAGAGCTCCCACACCTCCACACTCCCTGAGTACAGACCTCCCACACCTCCACACTCCAAGTACAGACCTTCCCACACCTCCACACTCCGAGTACAGACCTTCCACACATCTATACTCCGAATACAGATCTTCCATACCTCCATACTCCGAATACAGACCTTCCACACCTCCACACTCCCTGAGTACAGAGCTTCCCACACCTCCACACTCCCTGAGTACAGACCTTCCACACATCCACACTCCGAGTACAGACCTTCCACACCTCCACACTCCCTGAGTACAGACCTTCCCACACCTCCACACTCCGAGTACAGACCTTCCCACACCTCCACACTCCGAGTACAGACCTTCCGCACATCTATACTCCGAATACAGACCTTCCATACCTCCATACTCCGAATACAGACCTTCCACACCTCCACAGTCCCTGAGTACAGACCTTCCACACATCCACACTCCGAGTACAGAACCTCAAACACCTCTACACACCGAGTACAGAACTTCCGCACCTCTATACTCCGAATACAGACCTTCCACACCTCCACACTCCCTGAGTACAGACCTTCCTCACCTCGGCACCCCCTGAGTACAGACCTTCCTAACCTACACACTCCCTGATTATAGACCTTCCACATCGCCATACTCCGAGTACAGACCTTCTACACCTCCACAGTCCGAGTAAAGACCTCCCACACCTCCACACTCCCTGAGTACAGACCTCCCACACCTCCACACTCCAAGTACAGACCTACCCACACCTCCACACTCCGAGTACAGACCTTCCACACATCTATACTCCGAATACAGATCTTCCATACCTCCATACTCCGAATACAGACCTTCCACACCTCCACACTCCCTGAGTACAGAGCTTCCCACACCTCCACACTCCCTGAGTACAGACCTCCCACACCTCCACACTCCAAGTACAGACCTACCCACACCTCCACACTCCGAGTACAGACCTTCCACACATCTATACTCCGAATACAGATCTTCCATACCTCCATACTCCGAATACAGACCTTCCACACCTCCACACTCCCTGAGTACAGAGCTTCCCACACCTCCACACTCCCTGAGTACAGACCTTCCACACATCCACACTCCGAGTACAGACCTTCCACACCTCCACACTCCCTGAGTACAGACCTTCCCACACCTCCACACTCCGAGTACAGACCTTCCCACACCTCCACACTCCGAGTACAGACCTTCCACACCTCCACACTCCCTGAGTACAGACCTTCCCACACCTCCACACTCCGAGTACAGACCTTCCACACTTCCATACTCAGAGTACAGACCTTTCTACACCTCCACACTCCCTGAGTACAGACCTTCCTCACCTCCGCACCCCCTGAGTACAGACCTTCCTAACCTACACACTCATTGAGTACAGTCCTTCCACACCTCCATACTCCGAGTACAGACATTCCACACCTCCACACTGCCTGAATACAGACTTTCCCACACCTCCACACTCCGAGTACAGACCTTCCCACACCTCCACACTCCCTGAGTACAGACGTCCCACACCTCCACACTCCGAGTACAGACCTTCCCACACCTCCACACTCCGAGTACAGACATTCCGCACATCTATACTCCGAATACAGACCTTCCATACCTCAATACTCTGAATACAGGCCTTCCACACCTCCACAATCCCTGAGTACAGACCTTCTACACCTCCACAGTCCGAGTAAAGACCTCCCACACCTCCACACTCCCTGAGTACAGACCTCCCACACCTCCACACTCCAAGTACAGACCTACCCACACCTCCACACTCCGAGTACAGACCTTCCACACATCTATACTCCGAATACAGATCTTCCATACCTCCATACTCCGAATACAGACCTTCCACACCTCCACACTCCCTGAGTACAGAGCTTCCCACACCTCCACACTCCCTGAGTACAGACCTTCCACACATCCACACTCCGAGTACAGACCTTCCACACCTCCACACTCCCTGAGTACAGACCTTCCCACACCTCCACACTCCGAGTACAGACCTTCCCACACCTCCACACTCCGAGTACAGACCTTCCACACCTCCACACTCCCTGAGTACAGACCTTCCCACACCTCCACACTCCGAGTACAGACCTTCCACACTTCCATACTCAGAGTACAGACCTTTCTACACCTCCACACTCCCTGAGTACAGACCTTCCTCACCTCCGCACCCCCTGAGTACAGACCTTCCTAACCTACACACTCATTGAGTACAGTCCTTCCACACCTCCATACTCCGAGTACAGACATTCCACACCTCCACACTGCCTGAATACAGACTTTCCCACACCTCCACACTCCGAGTACAGACCTTCCCACACCTCCACACTCCCTGAGTACAGACGTCCCACACCTCCACACTCCGAGTACAGACCTTCCCACACCTCCACACTCCGAGTACAGACATTCCGCACATCTATACTCCGAATACAGACCTTCCATACCTCAATACTCTGAATACAGGCCTTCCACACCTCCACAATCCCTGAGTACAGACCTTCCACACATCCACACTCCGAGTACAGACCTTCAAACACCTCTACACTCCGAGTACAGAACTTCCGCACCTCTATACTCCGAATACAGACCTTCCACACCTCCACACTCCCTGAGTACAGACCTTCCTCACCTCGGCACCCCCTGAGTACAGACCTTCCTAACCTACACACTCCCTGATTACAGACCTTCCACATCGCCATACTGCGAGTACAGACCTTCCCACACCTCCACACTCCGAGTACAGACCTTCCCACACCTCCACACTCCCTGAGTACAGACCTTCCACACCTCCACACTCCGAGTACAGACCTTCCCACACATCCACACTCCGAGTACAGACCTTTCGCACATCTATACTCCGAATACAGACCTTCCATACCTCCATGCTCCGAATACAGACCCTCCACACCACCACACTCCCTGAGTACAGACCTTCCCACACCTCCACACTCTGAGTACAGACCTTCGCACACCTCCACACTACCTGAGTACAGACCTTCTCACCTCCACACTCCCTGAGTACAGACCTTCCTGACCTCCACACTCCAAATACAAACCTTCCGCTCCTCCACACACCGAGTACAGATCTTCCAGAACTCCACACTCCCTGAGTACACACATTCCACACCACCACACTCCGATTACAGACTTTCCACACATCCAAACTCCGAGTACAGACCTTCCCACACCTCCATACTCAGAGTACAGACCTTTCTGCACCTCCACACTCCCTGAGTACAGACCTTCCTCACCTACTCATCCCCTGCGTACAGACTTTCCACATCTCCACAATCCGAGTACAGACCTTCCACACCTCCACACTCCGAGTACAGACATTCCCACACCTCCACACTCCGAGTACAGACGTTCCACACCTTTATAGTCCGAATACAGACCTTCCAAATCTCCACACTCCAAATACAGACTTTCCACACCTCCACACACCCTGAGTACAGACCTTCCCACACCTCCACGCTCCGAGTACAGACCTTCCCACACCTCTACACTCCGAGTACAGACCTTCCTACACCTCCAAACTCCCTGAGTACAGACCTTCCCACACCTCCACACTCCCTGAATACAAAACTTCCACACATCTACACTCCCTGAGTACAGACCTTCCACACCCCCACACTCCGAGTACAGACCTCCCCACGCCTCCACACTCCGAGTACAGACCTTCCCATACCTCCACACTCCGAGTACAGACCTTCCTCACCTCCACACTCCGATTACAAACCTTCCACACATCCAGACTCCCTGAGTACAGACCTTTCTCACATCCACAGTCCAAATACAAACCTTCCACACCTCCACACTCCCTGAGTACAGACCTTCCCGCACCTCCACACTCGCTGAGTACAGACCTCCCACACCTCCACACTCCGAGTACAGACCTTCCCACACCTCCACACTCCGAGCACAGACCTTCCCACACCTCCATACTCAGAGTAGAGAACTATTGCACCTCCACACTCTGATTACAGACTTCCCACACATCCAAACTCCGAGTACAGACCTTCCCACACCTCCATACTCAGAGTACAATCCTTCCTAACCTGCACACTCCCTGAGTACAGACCTTCCACACTTCCATACTCCGAGTACAGACCTTTCTACACCTCCACACACCGACCACAGACCTTCGACACATCCACACTCCATGAGTACAGACATTCCACACCTCCACACTGCCTGAATACAGACTTTCCCACACCTCCACACTCCGAGTACAGACCTTCCCACACCTCCACACTCCCTGAGTACAGACCTCCCACACCTCCACACTCCGAGTACAGAACTTCAAACACATCTACACACCGAGTACAGAACTTCCGCACCTCTATACTCCGAATACAGACTTTCCACACCTCCACACTCCCTGAGTACAGACCTTCCCCACCTCGGCACCTCCTGAGTACAGACCTTCCTAACCTACACACTCCCTGATTACAGACCTTCCACATCGCCATACTCCGAGTACAGACCTTCTACACCTCCACAGTCCGAGTAAAGAGCTCCCACACCTCCACACTCCCTGAGTACAGACCTCCCACACCTCCACACTCCAAGTACAGACCTTCCCACACCTCCACACTCCGAGTACAGACCTTCCACACATCTATACTCCGAATACAGATCTTCCATACCTCCATACTCCGAATACAGACCTTCCACACCTCCACACTCCCTGAGTACAGAGCTTCCCACACCTCCACACTCCCTGAGTACAGACCTTCCACACATCCACACTCCGAGTACAGACCTTCCACACCTCCACACTCCCTGAGTACAGACCTTCCCACACCTCCACACTCCGAGTACAGACCTTCAGACACCTCCACACTCCGAGTACAGACCTTCCGCACATCTATACTCCGAATACAGACCTTCCATACCTCCATACTCCGAATACAGACCTTCCACACCTCCACAGTCCCTGAGTACAGACCTTCCACACATCCACACTCCGAGTACAGAACTTCAAACACCTCTACACACCGAGTACAGAACTTCCGCACCTCTATACTCCGAATACAGACCTTCCACACCTCCACACTCCCTGAGTACAGACCTTCCTCACCTCGGCACCCCCTGAGTACAGACCTTCCTAACCTACACACTCCCTGATTATAGACCTTCCACATCGCCATACTCCGAGTACAGACCTTCTACACCTCCACAGTCCGAGTAAAGACCTCCCACACCTCCACACTCCCTGAGTACAGACCTCCCACACCTCCACACTCCAAGTACAGACCTACCCACACCTCCACACTCCGAGTACAGACCTTCCACACATCTATACTCCGAATACAGATCTTCCATACCTCCATACTCCGAATACAGACCTTCCACACCTCCACACTCCCTGAGTACAGAGCTTCCCACACCTCCACACTCCCTGAGTACAGACCTTCCACACATCCACACTCCGAGTACAGACCTTCCACACCTCCACACTCCCTGAGTACAGACCTTCCCACACCTCCACACTCCGAGTACAGACCTTCCCACACCTCCACACTCCGAGTACAGACCTTCCACACCTCCACACTCCCTGAGTACAGACCTTCCCACACCTCCACACTCCGAGTACAGACCTTCCACACTTCCATACTCAGAGTACAGACCTTTCTACACCTCCACACTCCCTGAGTACAGACCTTCCTCACCTCCGCACCCCCTGAGTACAGACCTTCCTAACCTACACACTCATTGAGTACAGTCCTTCCACACCTCCATACTCCGAGTACAGACATTCCACACCTCCACACTGCCTGAATACAGACTTTCCCACACCTCCACACTCCGAGTACAGACCTTCCCACACCTCCACACTCCCTGAGTACAGACGTCCCACACCTCCACACTCCGAGTACAGACCTTCCCACACCTCCACACTCCGAGTACAGACATTCCGCACATCTATACTCCGAATACAGACCTTCCATACCTCAATACTCTGAATACAGGCCTTCCACACCTCCACAATCCCTGAGTACAGACCTTCCACACATCCACACTCCGAGTACAGACCTTCAAACACCTCTACACTCCGAGTACAGAACTTCCGCACCTCTATACTCCGAATACAGACCTTCCACACCTCCACACTCCCTGAGTACAGACCTTCCTCACCTCGGCACCCCCTGAGTACAGACCTTCCTAACCTACACACTCCCTGATTACAGACCTTCCACATCGCCATACTGCGAGTACAGACCTTCCCACACCTCCACACTCCGAGTACAGACCTTCCCACACCTCCACACTCCCTGAGTACAGACCTTCCACACCTCCACACTCCGAGTACAGACCTTCCCACACATCCACACTCCGAGTACAGACCTTTCGCACATCTATACTCCGAATACAGACCTTCCATACCTCCATGCTCCGAATACAGACCCTCCACACCACCACACTCCCTGAGTACAGACCTTCCCACACCTCCACACTCTGAGTACAGACCTTCGCACACCTCCACACTACCTGAGTACAGACCTTCTCACCTCCACACTCCCTGAGTACAGACCTTCCTGACCTCCACACTCCAAATACAAACCTTCCGCTCCTCCACACACCGAGTACAGATCTTCCAGAACTCCACACTCCCTGAGTACACACATTCCACACCACCACACTCCGATTACAGACTTTCCACACATCCAAACTCCGAGTACAGACCTTCCCACACCTCCATACTCAGAGTACAGACCTTTCTGCACCTCCACACTCCCTGAGTACAGACCTTCCTCACCTACTCATCCCCTGCGTACAGACTTTCCACATCTCCACAATCCGAGTACAGACCTTCCACACCTCCACACTCCGAGTACAGACATTCCCACACCTCCACACTCCGAGTACAGACGTTCCACACCTTTATAGTCCGAATACAGACCTTCCAAATCTCCACACTCCAAATACAGACTTTCCACACCTCCACACACCCTGAGTACAGACCTTCCCACACCTCCACGCTCCGAGTACAGACCTTCCCACACCTCTACACTCCGAGTACAGACCTTCCGCACCTCTGTACTCTGAATACAGACCTTCCATATCTCCACACTCAGAATACAGACCTTCCACACCTCCACACTCCCAAGGTACAGACCTTCCCACACCTCCACATTCCGATTACAGACCTTTCCACACCTCCACACTCCGAGTACAGACTTTCCGCACCTCCATACTCCGAATACAGACCTTCTACACATCCACACTCCGAATACAGACATTCCTCTCCTCCACACTCCCTGAGTACAGACCTTCCACACCTCAATACTGCGAGTACAGACCTTTCTAAACCTCCACAATCCCTGAGTACAGACCTTCCTCACCTCCATATTCCCTGAGTACAGACCTTCCACACCTCCATACTCCGAGTACAGACCTTTCTACACCTCCACACCCCGAGTACAGACCTTCTGCACCTTTACACTCTGGGTACAGATCTTCCGCACCTCCACACTCCGATTAGAGACTTTCCACACAACCAAACTCCGAGTACAGACCTGCCCACACCTCCATACTCAGAGTACAGACCTTCCTAACCTGCACACTCCCTGAGTACAGACCTTCCACACTTCCATACTCCGAGTACAGACCTTTCTACACCTCCACACTCCCTGAGTACAGACCTTCCTCACCTCCGCACCCCCTGAGTGCAGACCTTCCTAACCTGCACACTCCCTGATTACAGACCTTCCACATCGCCATACTCCGAGTACAGACCTTCCTACACTTCCACACTCCCTGAGTACAGACCCTACTCACCTCCACACCCCTGAGTACAGACCTTCTACACCTCCACAGTGCGAGTACAGACCTTCCACACCTCCACACTCCCTGAGTACAGACCTTCCTCACCTGCACACTCCCTGATTACAGACCTTCTGCACCTTCACACTCTGAGTACAGACGTTCCCACACTTCCACACTCTGAGTACAGACCTTCCTACACCTCCACACTCCCTGAGTACAGACCTTCCTCACCTCCGCACCCCCTGAGTACAGACCTTCCTAACCTACACACTCCCTGAGTACAGTCCTTCCACACCTCCATACTCCGAGTACAGACCTTTCTACAACTCCACACACCGACCACAGACAATTCCACACATCCACACTCCATGACTACAGACATTCCACACCTCCACACTGCCTGAATACAGACCTTCCCACACCTCCACACTCCGAGTACAGACCTTCCCACACCTCCACACTCCCTGAGTATAGACCTTCCTCACCTGCACACTCCCTGAGTACAGACCCTCTGCACCTTCACACTCTGAGTACAGACGTTCCCACACTTCCACACTCCGAGTACAGACCTTCCCACACCTCCACACTCCCTGAGTATAGACCTTCCTACACCTCCACACTCCCTGAGTACAGACCTTCCCACACCTCCACACTCCCTGAATACAAAACTTCCACACCTCTACACTCCCTGAGTACAGACCTTCCTCACATCCACAGTCCAAATACAAAACTTCCACACCTCCACACTCCGAGTACAGACCTTCCACACTTCCATACTCCGAGTACAGACCATTCTACACCTCCACACTCCCTGAGTACAGACCTTCCTCACCTCCGCACCCCCTGAGTATAGACCTTCCTAACCTACACATTCCCTGAGTACAGTCCTTCCACACCTCCATACTCTGAGTACAACCTTTCTACACCTCCACACACCGACCACAGACCTTCCACACATCCACACTCCCTGAGTACAGACCTTCCACACCTCCACACTCCGAGTACAGACCTTCCCACACATCCACACTCCGAGTACAGACCTTTCGCACATCTATACTCCGAATACAGACCTTCCATACCTCCATGCTCCGAATACAGACCCTCCACACCACCACACTCCCTGAGTACAGACCTTCCCACACCTCCACACTCTGAGTACAGACCTTCGCACACCTCCACACTACCTGAGTACAGACCTTCTCACCTCCACACTCCCTGAGTACAGACCTTCCTGACCTCCACACTCCAAATACAAACCTTCCGCTCCTCCACACACCGAGTACAGATCTTCCAGAACTCCACACTCCCTGAGTACACACATTCCACACCACCACACTCCGATTACAGACTTTCCACACATCCAAACTCCGAGTACAGACCTTCCCACACCTCCATACTCAGAGTACAGACCTTTCTGCACCTCCACACTCCCTGAGTACAGACCTTCCTCACCTACTCATCCCCTGCGTACAGACTTTCCACATCTCCACAATCCGAGTACAGACCTTCCACACCTCCACACTCCGAGTACAGACATTCCCACACCTCCACACTCCGAGTACAGACGTTCCACACCTTTATAGTCCGAATACAGACCTTCCAAATCTCCACACTCCAAATACAGACTTTCCACACCTCCACACACCCTGAGTACAGACCTTCCCACACCTCCACGCTCCGAGTACAGACCTTCCCACACCTCTACACTCCGAGTACAGACCTTCCGCACCTCTGTACTCTGAATACAGACCTTCCATATCTCCACACTCAGAATACAGACCTTCCACACCTCCACACTCCCAAGGTACAGACCTTCCCACACCTCCACATTCCGATTACAGACCTTTCCACACCTCCACACTCCGAGTACAGACTTTCCGCACCTCCATACTCCGAATACAGACCTTCTACACATCCACACTCCGAATACAGACATTCCTCTCCTCCACACTCCCTGAGTACAGACCTTCCACACCTCAATACTGCGAGTACAGACCTTTCTAAACCTCCACAATCCCTGAGTACAGACCTTCCTCACCTCCATATTCCCTGAGTACAGACCTTCCACACCTCCATACTCCGAGTACAGACCTTTCTACACCTCCACACCCCGAGTACAGACCTTCTGCACCTTTACACTCTGGGTACAGATCTTCCGCACCTCCACACTCCGATTAGAGACTTTCCACACAACCAAACTCCGAGTACAGACCTGCCCACACCTCCATACTCAGAGTACAGACCTTCCTAACCTGCACACTCCCTGAGTACAGACCTTCCACACTTCCATACTCCGAGTACAGACCTTTCTACACCTCCACACTCCCTGAGTACAGACCTTCCTCACCTCCGCACCCCCCTGAGTGCAGACCTTCCTAACCTGCACACTCCCTGATTACAGACCTTCCACATCGCCATACTCCGAGTACAGACCTTCCTACACTTCCACACTCCCTGAGTACAGACCCTACTCACCTCCACACCCCTGAGTACAGACCTTCTACACCTCCACAGTGCGAGTACAGACCTTCCACACCTCCACACTCCCTGAGTACAGACCTTCCTCACCTGCACACTCCTGATTACAGACCTTCTGCACCTTCACACTCTGAGTACAGACGTTCCCACACTTCCACACTCTGAGTACAGACCTTCCTACACCTCCACACTCCCTGAGTACAGACCTTCCTCACCTCCGCACCCCCTGAGTACAGACCTTCCTAACCTACACACTCCCTGAGTACAGTCCTTCCACACCTCCATACTCCGAGTACAGACCTTTCTACAACTCCACACACCGACCACAGACAATTCCACACATCCACACTCCATGACTACAGACATTCCACACCTCCACACTGCCTGAATACAGACCTTCCCACACCTCCACACTCCGAGTACAGACCTTCCCACACCTCCACACTCCCTGAGTATAGACCTTCCTCACCTGCACACTCCCTGAGTACAGACCCTCTGCACCTTCACACTCTGAGTACAGACGTTCCCACACTTCCACACTCCGAGTACAGACCTTCCCACACCTCCACACTCCTGAGTATAGACCTTCCTACACCTCCACACTCCCTGAGTACAGACCTTCCCACACCTCCACACTCCCTGAATACAAAACTTCCACACCTCTACACTCCCTGAGTACAGACCTTCCTCACATCCACAGTCCAAATACAAAACTTCCACACCTCCACACTCCGAGTACAGACCTTCCACACTTCCATACTCCGAGTACAGACCATTCTACACCTCCACACTCCCTGAGTACAGACCTTCCTCACCTCCGCACCCCCCTGAGTATAGACCTTCCTAACCTACACATTCCCTGAGTACAGTCCTTCCACACCTCCATACTCTGAGTACAACCTTTCTACACCTCCACACACCGACCACAGACCTTCCACACATCCACACTCCCTGAGTACAGACCTTCCACACCTCCACACTCCGAGTACAGACCTTCCCACACATCCACACTCCGAGTACAGACCTTTCGCACATCTATACTCCGAATACAGACCTTCCATACCTCCATGCTCCGAATACAGACCCTCCACACCACCACACTCCCTGAGTACAGACCTTCCACACTCCACACACTGAGTACAGACCTTCGCACACCTCCACACTACCTGAGTACAGACCTTCTCACCTCCACACTCCCTGAGTACAGACCTTCCTGACCTCCACACTCCAAATACAAACCTTCCGCTCCTCCACACACCGAGTACAGATCTTCCAGAACTCCACACTCCCTGAGTACACACATTCCACACCACCACACTCCGATTACAGACTTTCCACACATCCAAACTCCGAGTACAGACCTTCCCACACCTCCATACTCAGAGTACAGACCTTTCTGCACCTCCACACTCCCTGAGTACAGACCTTCCTCACCTACTCATCCCCTGCGTACAGACTTTCCACATCTCCACAATCCGAGTACAGACCTTCCACACCTCCACACTCCGAGTACAGACATTCCCACACCTCCACACTCCGAGTACAGACGTTCCACACCTTTATAGTCCGAATACAGACCTTCCAAATCTCCACACTCCAAATACAGACTTTCCACACCTCCACACACCCTGAGTACAGACCTTCCCACACCTCCACGCTCCGAGTACAGACCTTCCCACACCTCTACACTCCGAGTACAGACCTTCCGCACCTCTGTACTCTGAATACAGACCTTCCATATCTCCACACTCAGAATACAGACCTTCCACACCTCCACACTCCCAAGGTACAGACCTTCCCACACCTCCACATTCCGATTACAGACCTTTCCACACCTCCACACTCCGAGTACAGACTTTCCGCACCTCCATACTCCGAATACAGACCTTCTACACATCCACACTCCGAATACAGACATTCCTCTCCTCCACACTCCCTGAGTACAGACCTTCCACACCTCAATACTGCGAGTACAGACCTTTCTAAACCTCCACAATCCCTGAGTACAGACCTTCCTCACCTCCATATTCCCTGAGTACAGACCTTCCACACCTCCATACTCCGAGTACAGACCTTTCTACACCTCCACACCCCGAGTACAGACCTTCTGCACCTTTACACTCTGGGTACAGATCTTCCGCACCTCCACACTCCGATTAGAGACTTTCCACACAACCAAACTCCGAGTACAGACCTGCCCACACCTCCATACTCAGAGTACAGACCTTCCTAACCTGCACACTCCCTGAGTACAGACCTTCCACACTTCCATACTCCGAGTACAGACCTTTCTACACCTCCACACTCCCTGAGTACAGACCTTCCTCACCTCCGCACCCCCTGAGTGCAGACCTTGCTAACCTGCACACTCCCTGATTACAGACCTTCCACATCGCCATACTCCGAGTACAGACCTTCCTACACTTCCACACTCCCTGAGTACAGACCCTACTCACCTCCACACCCCTGAGTACAGACCTTCTACACCTCCACAGTGCGAGTACAGACCTTCCACACCTCCACACTCCCTGAGTACAGACCTTCCTCACCTGCACACTCCCTGATTACAGACCTTCTGCACCTTCACACTCTGAGTACAGACGTTCCCACACTTCCACACTCTGAGTACAGACCTTCCTACACCTCCACACTCCCTGAGTACAGACCTTCCTCACCTCCGCACCCCCTGAGTACAGACCTTCCTAACCTACACACTCCCTGAGTACAGTCCTTCCACACCTCCATACTCCGAGTACAGACCTTTCTACAACTCCACACACCGACCACAGACAATTCCACACATCCACACTCCATGACTACAGACATTCCACACCTCCACACTGCCTGAATACAGACCTTCCCACACCTCCACACTCCGAGTACAGACCTTCCCACACCTCCACACTCCCTGAGTATAGACCTTCCTCACCTGCACACTCCCTGAGTACAGACCCTCTGCACCTTCACACTCTGAGTACAGACGTTCCCACACTTCCACACTCCGAGTACAGACCTTCCCACACCTCCACACTCCCTGAGTATAGACCTTCCTACACCTCCACACTCCCTGAGTACAGACCTTCCCACACCTCCACACTCCCTGAATACAAAACTTCCACACCTCTACACTCCCTGAGTACAGACCTTCCTCACATCCACAGTCCAAATACAAAACTTCCACACCTCCACACTCCGAGTACAGACCTTCCACACTTCCATACTCCGAGTACAGACCATTCTACACCTCCACACTCCCTGAGTACAGACCTTCCTCACCTCCGCACCCCCTGAGTATAGACCTTCCTAACCTACACATTCCCTGAGTACAGTCCTTCCACACCTCCATACTCTGAGTACAACCTTTCTACACCTCCACACACCGACCACAGACCTTCCACACATCCACACTCCATGAGTACAGACATTCCACACCTCCACACTGCCTGAATACACACCTTCCCACACCTCCACACTCGGAGTACAGACCTTCCCACACCTCCACACTCCGAATACAGACCTCCCATACCTCAATACTCCGAATACAGACCTTCCACACGTCCACACTCCCTGAGTACAGAGCTTCCCACACCTCCACACTCCCTGAGTACAGACCTTCCACACATCCACACTCCGAGTACAGACCTTCAAACACCTCTACACTCCGAGTACAGAACTTCTGCACCTCTATACTGCGAATACAGACCTTCCACACCTCCACACTCCCTGAGTACAGACCTTCCCACACCTCCACACTCCGAGTACAGACCTTCCCACACCTCCATACTCAGAGTACAGAACTATTGCACCTCCACACTCTGATTACAGACTTCCCACACATCCAAACTCCGAGTACAGACCTTCCCACACCTCCATACTCAGAGTACAATCCTTCCTAACCTGCACACTCCCTGAGTACAGACCTTCCACACTTCCATACTCCGAATACAGACCTTCCACACCTCCACACTCCCTGAGTACAGACCTTCCCCACCTCGGCACCCCCTGAGTACAGACCTTCCTAACCTACACACTCCCTGATTACAGACCTTCCACATCGCCATACTCCGAGTACAGACCTTCTACACCTCCACAGTCCGAGTAAAGACGTCCCACACCTCCACACTCCCTGAGTACAGACCTCCCACACCTCCACACTCCAAGTACAGACCTTCCCACACCTCCACACTCCGAGTACAGACCTTCCACACATCTATACTCCGAATACAGATCTTCCACACCTCCACACTCCCTGAGTACAGAGCTTCCCACACCTCCACACTCCCTGAGTACAGACCTTCCACACATCCACACTCCGAGTATAGACCTTCCACACCTCCACACTCCCTGAGTACAGACCTTCCCACACCTCCACACTCCGAGTACAGACCTTCCCACACCTCCACACTCCCTGAGTACAGACCTTCTACACCTCCACACTCCGAATACAGACCTTCCCACACCTCCACACTCCGAATACAGACCCTCCACATCACCACACTCCCTGAATACAGACCTTCCCACACTTCCACACTCCGAGTACAGACCTTCCACAACTCCACACTCCGAGTACAGACATTCCTCACCTCCACACTCCGATTACAAACCTTCCACACATCCACACTCCCTGAGTACAGACCTTCCTCACATCCACAGTCCAAATACAAACCTTCCACACCTCCACACTCCCTGAGTACAGACCTTCCTAACCTACACACTCCGAGTACAGACCTCCCCACGCCTCCACACTCCGAGTACAGACCTTCCCATACCTCCACACTCTGAGTACAGACCTTCCTCACCTCCACACTCCGATTACAAAGCTTCCACACATCCACACTCCTTGAGTACGAACCTGCCTCACATCCACAGTCCAAATACAAACCTTCCACACCTCCACACTCCGAGTACAGACCTTCCACACTTCCATACTCCGAGTACAGACCTTTCTACACCTCCACACTCCCTGAGTACAGACCTTCCTCACCTCCGCACCCCCTGAGTACAGACCTTCCTAACCTACACACTCATTGAGTACAGTCCTTCCACACCTCCATACTCCGAGTACAGACCTTTCTACACCTCCACACACCGAGCACAAACCTTCCACACATCCACACTCCATGAGTACAGACATTCCACACCTCCACACTGCCTGAATACAGACTTTCCCACACCTCCACACTCCGAGTACAGACCTTCCCACACCTCCACACTCCCTGAGTACAGACCTCCCACACCTCCACACTCCGAGTACAGACCTTCCCACACCTCCACACTCCGAGTACAGACATTCCGCACATCTATACTCCGAATACAGACCTTCCATACCTCAATACTCTGAATACAGACCTTCCACACCTCCACACTCCCTGAGTACAGACCTTCCACACATCCACACTCCGAGTACAGACCTTCAAACAACTCTACACTCCGAGTACAGAACTTCCGCACCTCTATACTCCGAATACAGACCTTCCACACCTCCACACTCCCTGAGTACAGACCTTCCCACACCTCCACACTCCCTGAGTACAGACCTTCCTCACCTCGGCACCCCCTGAGTACAGACCTTCCTAACCTACACACTCCCTGATTACAGACATTCCGCATCGCCATACTGCGAGTACAGACCTTCCACATCGCCATACTCCGAGTACAGACCTTCTACACCTCCACAGTCCGAGTAAAGACGTCCCACACCTCCACACTCCCTGAGTACAGACCTCCCACACCTCCACACTCCAAGTACAGACCTTCCCACACCTCCACACTCCGAGTACAGACCTTCCACACATCTATACTCCGAATACAGATCTTCCACACCTCCACACTCCCTGAGTACAGAGCTTCCCACACCTCCACACTCCCTGAGTACAGACCTTCCACACATCCACACTCCGAGTATAGACCTTCCACACCTCCACACTCCCTGAGTACAGACCTTCCCACACCTCCACACTCCGAGTACAGACCTTCCCACACCTCCACACTCCCTGAGTACAGACCTTCTACACCTCCACACTCCGAATACAGACCTTCCCACACCTCCACACTCCGAATACAGACCCTCCACATCACCACACTCCCTGAATACAGACCTTCCCACACTTCCACACTCCGAGTACAGACCTTCCACAACTCCACACTCCGAGTACAGACATTCCTCACCTCCACACTCCGATTACAAACCTTCCACACATCCACACTCCCTGAGTACAGACCTTCCTCACATCCACAGTCCAAATACAAACCTTCCACACCTCCACACTCCCTGAGTACAGACCTTCCTAACCTACACACTCCGAGTACAGACCTCCCCACGCCTCCACACTCCGAGTACAGACCTTCCCATACCTCCACACTCTGAGTACAGACCTTCCTCACCTCCACACTCCGATTACAAAGCTTCCACACATCCACACTCCTTGAGTACGAACCTGCCTCACATCCACAGTCCAAATACAAACCTTCCACACCTCCACACTCCGAGTACAGACCTTCCACACTTCCATACTCCGAGTACAGACCTTTCTACACCTCCACACTCCCTGAGTACAGACCTTCCTCACCTCCGCACCCCCTGAGTACAGACCTTCCTAACCTACACACTCATTGAGTACAGTCCTTCCACACCTCCATACTCCGAGTACAGACCTTTCTACACCTCCACACACCGAGCACAAACCTTCCACACATCCACACTCCATGAGTACAGACATTCCACACCTCCACACTGCCTGAATACAGACTTTCCCACACCTCCACACTCCGAGTACAGACCTTCCCACACCTCCACACTCCCTGAGTACAGACCTCCCACACCTCCACACTCCGAGTACAGACCTTCCCACACCTCCACACTCCGAGTACAGACATTCCGCACATCTATACTCCGAATACAGACCTTCCATACCTCAATACTCTGAATACAGACCTTCCACACCTCCACACTCCCTGAGTACAGACCTTCCACACATCCACACTCCGAGTACAGACCTTCAAACAACTCTACACTCCGAGTACAGAACTTCCGCACCTCTATACTCCGAATACAGACCTTCCACACCTCCACACTCCCTGAGTACAGACCTTCCCACACCTCCACACTCCCTGAGTACAGACCTTCCTCACCTCGGCACCCCCTGAGTACAGACCTTCCTAACCTACACACTCCCTGATTACAGACATTCCGCATCGCCATACTGCGAGTACAGACCTTCCCACACCTCCACACTCCGAGTACAGACCTTTCTACAGCTCCACACTCCCTGAGTACAGACCTTCCTCACCTCCGCACCCCCTGAGTACAGACCTTCCTAACCTACACACTCATTGAGTACAGTCCTTCCACACCTCCATACTCCGAGTACAGACCTTTCTACACCTCCACACACCGACCACAGACAATTCCACACATCCACACTCCATGACTACAGACATTCCACACCTCCACACTGCCTGAATACAGACCTTCCCACACCTCCACACTCCGAGTACAGACCTTCCCACACCTCCACACTCCCTGAGTATAGACCTTCCTCACCTGCACACTCCCTGAGTACAGACCCTCTGCACCTTCACACTCTGAGTACAGACGTTCCCACACTTCCACACTCCGAGTACAGACCTTCCCACACCTCCACACTCCCTGAGTATAGACCTTCCTACACCTCCACACTCCCTGAGTACAGACCTTCCCACACCTCCACACTCCCTGAATACAAAACTTCCACACCTCTACACTCCCTGAGTACAGACCTTCCTCACATCCACAGTCCAAATACAAAACTTCCACACCTCCACACTCCGAGTACAGACCTTCCACACTTCCATACTCCGAGTACAGACCATTCTACACCTCCACACTCCCTGAGTACAGACCTTCCTCACCTCCGCACCCCCTGAGTATAGACCTTCCTAACCTACACATTCCCTGAGTACAGTCCTTCCACACCTCCATACTCTGAGTACAACCTTTCTACACCTCCACACACCGACCACAGACCTTTCGCACATCTATACTCCGAATACAGACCTTCCATACCTCCATGCTCCGAATACAGACCCTCCACACCACCACACTCCCTGAGTACAGACCTTCCCACACCTCCACACTCTGAGTACAGACCTTCGCACACCTCCACACTACCTGAGTACAGACCTTCTCACCTCCACACTCCCTGAGTACAGACCTTCCTGACCTCCACACTCCAAATACAAACCTTCCGCTCCTCCACACACCGAGTACAGATCTTCCAGAACTCCACACTCCCTGAGTACACACATTCCACACCACCACACTCCGATTACAGACTTTCCACACATCCAAACTCCGAGTACAGACCTTCCCACACCTCCATACTCAGAGTACAGACCTTTCTGCACCTCCACACTCCCTGAGTACAGACCTTCCTCACCTACTCATCCCCTGCGTACAGACTTTCCACATCTCCACAATCCGAGTACAGACCTTCCACACCTCCACACTCCGAGTACAGACATTCCCACACCTCCACACTCCGAGTACAGACGTTCCACACCTTTATAGTCCGAATACAGACCTTCCAAATCTCCACACTCCAAATACAGACTTTCCACACCTCCACACACCCTGAGTACAGACCTTCCCACACCTCCACGCTCCGAGTACAGACCTTCCCACACCTCTACACTCCGAGTACAGACCTTCCGCACCTCTGTACTCTGAATACAGACCTTCCATATCTCCACACTCAGAATACAGACCTTCCACACCTCCACACTCCCAAGGTACAGACCTTCCCACACCTCCACATTCCGATTACAGACCTTTCCACACCTCCACACTCCGAGTACAGACTTTCCGCACCTCCATACTCCGAATACAGACCTTCTACACATCCACACTCCGAATACAGACATTCCTCTCCTCCACACTCCCTGAGTACAGACCTTCCACACCTCAATACTGCGAGTACAGACCTTTCTAAACCTCCACAATCCCTGAGTACAGACCTTCCTCACCTCCATATTCCCTGAGTACAGACCTTCCACACCTCCATACTCCGAGTACAGACCTTTCTACACCTCCACACCCCGAGTACAGACCTTCTGCACCTTTACACTCTGGGTACAGATCTTCCGCACCTCCACACTCCGATTAGAGACTTTCCACACAACCAAACTCCGAGTACAGACCTGCCCACACCTCCATACTCAGAGTACAGACCTTCCTAACCTGCACACTCCCTGAGTACAGACCTTCCACACTTCCATACTCCGAGTACAGACCTTTCTACACCTCCACACTCCCTGAGTACAGACCTTCCTCACCTCCGCACCCCCTGAGTGCAGACCTTCCTAACCTGCACACTCCCTGATTACAGACCTTCCACATCGCCATACTCCGAGTACAGACCTTCCTACACTTCCACACTCCCTGAGTACAGACCCTACTCACCTCCACACCCCTGAGTACAGACCTTCTACACCTCCACAGTGCGAGTACAGACCTTCCACACCTCCACACTCCCTGAGTACAGACCTTCCTCACCTGCACACTCCCTGATTACAGACCTTCTGCACCTTCACACTCTGAGTACAGACGTTCCCACACTTCCACACTCTGAGTACAGACCTTCCTACACCTCCACACTCCCTGAGTACAGACCTTCCTCACCTCCGCACCCCCTGAGTACAGACCTTCCTAACCTACACACTCCCTGAGTACAGTCCTTCCACACCTCCATACTCCGAGTACAGACCTTTCTACAACTCCACACACCGACCACAGACAATTCCACACATCCACACTCCATGACTACAGACATTCCACACCTCCACACTGCCTGAATACAGACCTTCCCACACCTCCACACTCCGAGTACAGACCTTCCCACACCTCCACACTCCCTGAGTATAGACCTTCCTCACCTGCACACTCCCTGAGTACAGACCCTCTGCACCTTCACACTCTGAGTACAGACGTTCCCACACTTCCACACTCCGAGTACAGACCTTCCCACACCTCCACACTCCCTGAGTATAGACCTTCCTACACCTCCACACTCCCTGAGTACAGACCTTCCCACACCTCCACACTCCCTGAATACAAAACTTCCACACCTCTACACTCCCTGAGTACAGACCTTCCTCACATCCACAGTCCAAATACAAAACTTCCACACCTCCACACTCCGAGTACAGACCTTCCACACTTCCATACTCCGAGTACAGACCATTCTACACCTCCACACTCCCTGAGTACAGACCTTCCTCACCTCCGCACCCCCTGAGTATAGACCTTCGTAACCTACACATTCCCTGAGTACAGTCCTTCCACACCTCCATACTCTGAGTACAACCTTTCTACACCTCCACACACCGACCACAGACCTTCCACACATCCACACTCCCTGAGTACAGACCTTCCACACCTCCACACTCCGAGTACAGACCTTCCCACACATCCACACTCCGAGTACAGACCTTTCGCACATCTATACTCCGAATACAGACCTTCCATACCTCCATGCTCCGAATACAGACCCTCCACACCACCACACTCCCTGAGTACAGACCTTCCCACACCTCCACACACTGAGTACAGACCTTCGCACACCTCCACACTACCTGAGTACAGACCTTCTCACCTCCACACTCCCTGAGTACAGACCTTCCTGACCTCCACACTCCAAATACAAACCTTCCGCTCCTCCACACACCGAGTACAGATCTTCCAGAACTCCACACTCCCTGAGTACACACATTCCACACCACCACACTCCGATTACAGACTTTCCACACATCCAAACTCCGAGTACAGACCTTCCCACACCTCCATACTCAGAGTACAGACCTTTCTGCACCTCCACACTCCCTGAGTACAGACCTTCCTCACCTACTCATCCCCTGCGTACAGACTTTCCACATCTCCACAATCCGAGTACAGACCTTCCACACCTCCACACTCCGAGTACAGACATTCCCACACCTCCACACTCCGAGTACAGACGTTCCACACCTTTATAGTCCGAATACAGACCTTCCAAATCTCCACACTCCAAATACAGACTTTCCACACCTCCACACACCCTGAGTACAGACCTTCCCACACCTCCACGCTCCGAGTACAGACCTTCCCACACCTCTACACTCCGAGTACAGACCTTCCGCACCTCTGTACTCTGAATACAGACCTTCCATATCTCCACACTCAGAATACAGACCTTCCACACCTCCACACTCCCAAGGTACAGACCTTCCCACACCTCCACATTCCGATTACAGACCTTTCCACACCTCCACACTCCGAGTACAGACTTTCCGCACCTCCATACTCCGAATACAGACCTTCTACACATCCACACTCCGAATACAGACATTCCTCTCCTCCACACTCCCTGAGTACAGACCTTCCACACCTCAATACTGCGAGTACAGACCTTTCTAAACCTCCACAATCCCTGAGTACAGACCTTCCTCACCTCCATATTCCCTGAGTACAGACCTTCCACACCTCCATACTCCGAGTACAGACCTTTCTACACCTCCACACCCCGAGTACAGACCTTCTGCACCTTTACACTCTGGGTACAGATCTTCCGCACCTCCACACTCCGATTAGAGACTTTCCACACAACCAAACTCCGAGTACAGACCTGCCCACACCTCCATACTCAGAGTACAGACCTTCCTAACCTGCACACTCCCTGAGTACAGACCTTCCACACTTCCATACTCCGAGTACAGACCTTTCTACACCTCCACACTCCCTGAGTACAGACCTTCCTCACCTCCGCACCCCCTGAGTGCAGACCTTCCTAACCTGCACACTCCCTGATTACAGACCTTCCACATCGCCATACTCCGAGTACAGACCTTCCTACACTTCCACACTCCCTGAGTACAGACCCTACTCACCTCCACACCCCTGAGTACAGACCTTCTACACCTCCACAGTGCGAGTACAGACCTTCCACACCTCCACACTCCCTGAGTACAGACCTTCCTCACCTGCACACTCCCTGATTACAGACCTTCTGCACCTTCACACTCTGAGTACAGACGTTCCCACACTTCCACACTCTGAGTACAGACCTTCCTACACCTCCACACTCCCTGAGTACAGACCTTCCTCACCTCCGCACCCCCTGAGTACAGACCTTCCTAACCTACACACTCCCTGAGTACAGTCCTTCCACACCTCCATACTCCGAGTACAGACCTTTCTACAACTCCACACACCGACCACAGACAATTCCACACATCCACACTCCATGACTACAGACATTCCACACCTCCACACTGCCTGAATACAGACCTTCCCACACCTCCACACTCCGAGTACAGACCTTCCCACACCTCCACACTCCCTGAGTATAGACCTTCCTCACCTGCACACTCCCTGAGTACAGACCCTCTGCACCTTCACACTCTGAGTACAGACGTTCCCACACTTCCACACTCCGAGTACAGACCTTCCCACACCTCCACACTCCCTGAGTATAGACCTTCCTACACCTCCACACTCCCTGAGTACAGACCTTCCCACACCTCCACACTCCCTGAATACAAAACTTCCACACCTCTACACTCCCTGAGTACAGACCTTCCTCACATCCACAGTCCAAATACAAAACTTCCACACCTCCACACTCCGAGTACAGACCTTCCACACTTCCATACTCCGAGTACAGACCATTCTACACCTCCACACTCCCTGAGTACAGACCTTCCTCACCTCCGCACCCCCTGAGTATAGACCTTCCTAACCTACACATTCCCTGAGTACAGTCCTTCCACACCTCCATACTCTGAGTACAACCTTTCTACACCTCCACACACCGACCACAGACCTTCCACACATCCACACTCCATGAGTACAGACATTCCACACCTCCACACTGCCTGAATACACACCTTCCCACACCTCCACACTCGGAGTACAGACCTTCCCACACCTCCACACTCCGAATACAGACCTCCCATACCTCAATACTCCGAATACAGACCTTCCACACGTCCACACTCCCTGAGTACAGAGCTTCCCACACCTCCACACTCCCTGAGTACAGACCTTCCACACATCCACACTCCGAGTACAGACCTTCAAACACCTCTACACTCCGAGTACAGAACTTCTGCACCTCTATACTGCGAATACAGACCTTCCACACCTCCACACTCCCTGAGTACAGACCTTCCCACACCTCCACACTCCGAGTACAGACCTTCCCACACCTCCATACTCAGAGTACAGAACTATTGCACCTCCACACTCTGATTACAGACTTCCCACACATCCAAACTCCGAGTACAGACCTTCCCACACCTCCATACTCAGAGTACAATCCTTCCTAACCTGCACACTCCCTGAGTACAGACCTTCCACACTTCCATACTCCGAATACAGACCTTCCACACCTCCACACTCCCTGAGTACAGACCTTCCCCACCTCGGCACCCCCTGAGTACAGACCTTCCTAACCTACACACTCCCTGATTACAGACCTTCCACATCGCCATACTCCGAGTACAGACCTTCTACACCTCCACAGTCCGAGTAAAGACGTCCCACACCTCCACACTCCCTGAGTACAGACCTCCCACACCTCCACACTCCAAGTACAGACCTTCCCACACCTCCACACTCCGAGTACAGACCTTCCACACATCTATACTCCGAATACAGATCTTCCACACCTCCACACTCCCTGAGTACAGAGCTTCCCACACCTCCACACTCCCTGAGTACAGACCTTCCACACATCCACACTCCGAGTATAGACCTTCCACACCTCCACACTCCCTGAGTACAGACCTTCCCACACCTCCACACTCCGAGTACAGACCTTCCCACACCTCCACACTCCCTGAGTACAGACCTTCTACACCTCCACACTCCGAATACAGACCTTCCCACACCTCCACACTCCGAATACAGACCCTCCACATCACCACACTCCCTGAATACAGACCTTCCCACACTTCCACACTCCGAGTACAGACCTTCCACAACTCCACACTCCGAGTACAGACATTCCTCACCTCCACACTCCGATTACAAACCTTCCACACATCCACACTCCCTGAGTACAGACCTTCCTCACATCCACAGTCCAAATACAAACCTTCCACACCTCCACACTCCCTGAGTACAGACCTTCCTAACCTACACACTCCGAGTACAGACCTCCCCACGCCTCCACACTCCGAGTACAGACCTTCCCATACCTCCACACTCTGAGTACAGACCTTCCTCACCTCCACACTCCGATTACAAAGCTTCCACACATCCACACTCCTTGAGTACGAACCTGCCTCACATCCACAGTCCAAATACAAACCTTCCACACCTCCACACTCCGAGTACAGACCTTCCACACTTCCATACTCCAGGTACAGACCTTTCTACACCTCCACACTCCCTGAGTACAGACCTTCCTCACCTCCGCACCCCCTGAGTACAGACCTTCCTAACCTACACACTCATTGAGTACAGTCCTTCCACACCTCCATACTCCGAGTACAGACCTTTCTACACCTCCACACACCGAGCACAAACCTTTCACACATCCACACTCCATGAGTACAGACATTCCACACCTCCACACTGCCTGAATACAGACTTTCCCACACCTCCACACTCCGAGTACAGACCTTCCCACACCTCCACACTCCCTGAGTACAGACCTCCCACACCTCCACACTCCGAGTACAGACCTTCCCACACCTCCACACTCCGAGTACAGACATTCCGCACATCTATACTCCGAATACAGACCTTCCATACCTCAATACTCTGAATACAGACCTTCCACACCTCCACACTCCCTGAGTACAGACCTTCCACACATCCACACTCCGAGTACAGACCTTCAAACAACTCTACACTCCGAGTACAGAACTTCCGCACCTCTATACTCCGAATACAGACCTTCCACACCTCCACACTCCCTGAGTACAGACCTTCCCACACCTCCACACTCCCTGAGTACAGACCTTCCTCACCTCGGCACCCCCTGAGTACAGACCTTCCTAACCTACACACTCCCTGATTACAGACATTCCGCATCGCCATACTGCGAGTACAGACCTTCCCACACCTCCACACTCCGAGTACAGACCTTTCTACAGCTCCACACTCCCTGAGTACAGACCTTCCTCACCTCCGCACCCCCTGAGTACAGACCTTCCTAACCTACACACTCATTGAGTACAGTCCTTCCACACCTCCATACTCCGAGTACAGACCTTTCTACACCTCCACACACCGAGCACAGACCTTCCACACATCCACACTCCATGAGTACAGACATTCCACACCTCCACACTGCCTGAATACAGACTTTCCCACACCTCCACACTCCGAGTACAGACCTTCCCACACCTCCACACTCCCTGAGTACAGACCTCCCACACCTCCACACTCCGAGTACAGACCTTCCCACACCTCCACACTCCGAGTACAGACATTCCGCACATCTATACTCCGAATACAGACCTTCCATACCTCAATACTCTGAATACAGACCTTCCACACCTCCACACTCCCTGAGTACAGACCTTCCACACATCCACACTCCGAGTACAGACCTTCAAACACCTCTACACTCCGAGTACAGAACTTCCGCACCTCTATACTCCGAATACAGACCTTCCACACCTCCACACTCCCTGAGTACAGACCTTCCCACACCTCCACACTCCCTGAGTACAGACCTTCCTCACCTCGGCACCCCCTGAGTACAGACCTTCCTAACCTACACACTCCCTGATTACAGACATTCCGCATCGCCATACTGCGAGTACAGACCTTCCCACATCTCCACACTCCGAGTACAGACCTTTCTACACCTCCACACTCCCTGAGTACAGACCTTCTACACCTCCACAGTCCGAGTACAGACCTTCCACACCTCCACACTCCCTGAGTACAGACCTTCCTCACCTCCACACTCCCTGAGTACAGATCTTCTGCACCTTCACACTCTGAGTACAGACGTTCCCACACTTCCACACTCTGAGTACAGACCTTCCTACACCTCCACACTCCCTGAGTACAGACCTTCCCACACCTCCACACTCCCCGAATACAAAACTTCCACACCTCTACATTCCCTGAGTACAGACCTTCCACACCCCCACACTCCGAGTACAGACCTTTCTACACCTCCACACTCCCTGAGTACAGACCTTCCTCACCTCCGCACCCCCTGAGTACAGACCTTCCTAACCTACACACTCTGAGTACAGACCTTCCTCACCTCGGCACCCCCTGAGTACAGACCTTCCTAACCTACACAGTCCGAGTACAGACCATCCACACCTCCACACTCCCTGAGTACAGACCTTCCTCACCTCCACACTCCCTGAGTACAGATCTTCTGCACCTTCACACTCTGAGTACAGACGTTCCCACACTTCCACACTCTGAGTACAGACCTTCCTACACCTCCACACTCCCTGAGTACAGACCTTCCCACACCTCCACACTCCCTGAATACAAAACTTCCACACCTCTACATTCCCTGAGTACAGACCTTCCACACCCCCACACTCCGAGTACAGACCTTTCTACACCTCCACACTCCCTGAGTACAGACCTTCCTCACCTCCGCACCCCCTGAGTACAGACCTTCCTAACCTACACACTCTGAGTACAGACCTTCCTCACCTCCACACTCCGATTACAAACCTTCCACACATCCACACTCCCTTAGTACAGACCTTCCTCACATCCACAGTCCAAATACAAACCTTCCACACCTCCACACTCCGAGTACAGACCTTCCACACTTCCATACTCCGAGTACAGACCTTTCTACACCTCCACACTCCCTGATTGCAGACCTTCCACATCGCCATATTCCGAGTACAGACCTTCCTACACTTCCACACTCCCTGAGTACAGACCTTACTCACCTCCACACCCCTGAGTACAGAGCTTCCCACACTTCCACACTCCCTGAGTACAGACCTTCCTCAACTGCACACTCCCTGAGTACAGACCTTCTGCACGTTCACACTCTGAGTACAGACATTCCCACACTTCCACACTCTGAGTACAGACCTTCCTACACCTCCAAACTCCCTGTGTACAGACCTTCCCACACCTCCACACTCCCTGAATACAAAACTTCCACACATCTACACTCCCTGAGTACAGACCTTCCACACCCCCACACTCCGAGTACAGACCTCCCCACGCCTCCACACTCCGAGTACAGACCTTCCCATACCTCCACACTCCGAGTACAGACCTTCCTCACCTCCACACTCCGATTACAAACCTTCCACACATCCAGATTCCCTGAGTACAGACCTTTCTCACATCCACAGTCCAAATACAAACCTTCCACACCTCCACACTCCCTGAGTACAGACCTTCCCGCACCTCCACACTCGCTGAGTACAGACCTCCCACACCTCCACACTCCGAGTACAGACCTTCCCACACCTCCACACTCCGAGCACAGACCTTCCCACACCTCCATACTCAGAGTAGAGAACTATTGCACCTCCACACTCTGATTACAGACTTCCCACACATCCAAACTCTGAGTACAGACCTTCCCACACCTCCATACTCAGAGTACAATCCTTCCTAACCTGCACACTCCCTGAGTACAGACCTTCCACACTTCCATACTCCGAGTACAGACCTTTCTACACCTCCACACACCGACCACAGACCTTCGACCCATCCACACTCCATGAGTACAGACATTCCACACCTCCACACTGCCTGAATACAGACTTTCCCACACCTCCACACTCCGAGTACAGACCTTCCCACACCTCCACACTCCCTGAGTACAGACCTCCCACACCTCCACACTCCGAGTACAGACCTTCCCACACCTCCACACTCCGAGTACAGACCTTCCGCACATCTATAGTCCGAATACAGACCTTCCATACCTCCATACTCCGAATACAGACCTTCCACACCTCCACAGTCCCTGAGTACAGACCTTCCACACATCCACACTCCGAGTACAGAACTTCAAACACATCTACACACCGAGTACAGAACTTCCGCACCTCTATACTCCGAATACAGACCTTCCACACCTCCACACTCCCTGAGTACAGACCTTCTCCACCTCGGCACCCCCTGAGTACAGACCTTCCTAACCTACACACTCCCTGATTACAGACCTTCCACATCGCCATACTCCGAGTACAGACCTTCTACACCTCCACAGTCCGAGTAAAGACGTCCCACACCTCCACACTCCCTGAGTACAGACCTCCCACACCTCCACACTCCAAGTACAGACCTTCCCACACCTCCACACTCCGAGTACAGACCTTCCACACATCTATACTCCGAATACAGATCTTCCACACCTCCACACTCCCTGAGTACAGAGCTTCCCACACCTCCACACTCCCTGAGTACAGACCTTCCACACATCCACACTCCGAGTATAGACCTTCCACACCTCCACACTCCCTGAGTACAGACCTTCCACACCTCCACACTCCGAGTACAGACCTTCCCACACCTCCACACTCCCTGAGTACAGACCTTCTACACCTCCACACTCCGAATACAGACCTTCCCACACCTCCACACTCCGAGTACAGACCTTCCACACATCTATACTCCGAATACAGATCTTCCATACCTCCATACTCCGAATACAGACCTTCCACACCTCCACACTCTGATTACAAACCTTCCCACACTTCCACACTCCCTGAGTACAGACCATCCACACCTCCCACACTCCCTGAGTACAGACATTCCACACCTCCACACTCCTGAGTACAGACCTTCCACACCTCAATACTCCGTGTACAGACCTTCCCGCACCTCCACACTCGCTGAGTACAGACCTTCCGCACCTCCACACTCCCTGAATAGAGACCTTTCGCACCTCCACACTCCCTGAGTACAGACCTTCCCACACCTCCACACTCTGAGTACAGACCTTCCCACACCTCCACACTACCTGAGTACAGACCTTCTCACCTCCACACTCCCTGAGTACAGACCTTCCTGACCTCCACACTCCAAATACAAACCTTCCGCTCCTCCACACACCCTGAGTACAGATCTTCCAGAACTCCACACTCCCTGAGTACACACATTCCACACCCCCACACTCCGATTACAAGACTTTCCACACATCCAAACTCCGAGTACAGACCTTCCCACACCTCCATACTCAGAGTACAGACCTTCCTAACCTGCACACCCCTGAGTACAGACCTTCCAACACTTCCATACTCCGAGTACAGACCTTTTCTGCACCTCCACACTCCCTGAGTGCAGACCTTCCTCACCTACTCACCCCCTGCGTACAGACTTTCCACATCTCCACACTCCGAGTACAGACCTTCCACACCTCCATACTCCGACTACAGACCTTTCTACACCTCCACACCCCGAGTACAGACCTTCTGCACCTTACCACTCTGAGTACAGATCTTCCGCACCTCCACACTCCGATTAGAGGACTTTCCACACAACCAAACTCCGAGTACAGACCTGCCCACACCTCCATACTCAGAGTACAGCCCTTTCTACACCTCCACACTCCCTGAGTACAGACCTTCCACACTTCAATACTTCGAGTACAGACCTTTCTACACCTCCACACTCCCTGATTACAAACCTTCCACATCGCCATACTCCGAGTACAGACCTTCCTACACTTCCACACTCCCTGAGTGCAGACCTTACTCACCTCCACACCCCTGAGTACAGAGCTTCCCACACTTCCACACTCCCTGAGTACAGACCTTACTCACCTCCACACCCCTGAGTACAGACCTTCTACACCTCCACAGTCCGAGTACAGACCTTCCACACCTCCACACTCCCTGAGTACAGACCTTCCTCAACTGCACACTCCCTGAGTACAGACCTTCTGCACATTCACACTCGGTAGTACAGACATTCCCACACTTCCACACTCTGAGTACAGACCTTCCTACACCTCCAAACTCCCTGAGTACAGACCTTCCCACACCTCCACACTCCCTGAATACAAAACTTCCACACATCTACACTCCCTGAGTACAGACCTTCTCACCTAAACACTCCCTGAGTACAGACCTTCCTGACCTCCACACTCCAAATACAATCCTTCCGCTCCTCCACACACCCTGAGTACAGATCTTCCAGAACTCCACACTCCCATGAGTACACACATTCCACACCTCCACACTCCGATTACAGACTTTCCACACATCCAAACTCCGAGTACAGACCTTCCCACACCTCCATACTCAGAGTACAGACCTTCCTAACCTGCACACTCCCTGAGTACAGACCTTCCACACTTCCATACTCCGAGTACAGACCTTTCTGCACCTCCACACTCCCTGAGTGCAGACCTTCCTCACCTACTCACCCCCTGCGTACAGACTTTCCACATCTCCACACTCCGAGTACAGACCTTCCACACCTCCATACTCCGACTACAGACCTTTCTACACCTCCACACCCCGAGTACAGTCCTTCTGCACCTTTACACTCCGAATACAGGATCTTCCGCACCTCCACACTCCGATTAGAGACTTTCCACACAACCAAACTCCGAGTACAGACCTGCCCACACCTCCATACTCAGAGTACAGACCTTCCTAACCTGCACACTCCCTGAGTACAGACCTTCCACACTTCCATACTCCGAGTACAGACCTTTCTACACCTCCACACTCCCTGAGTACAGACCTTCCTCACCTCGGCACCCCCTGAGTACAGACCTTCCTAACCTACACAGTCCGAGTACAGACCATCCACACCTCCACACCCCTGAGTACAGACCTTCCTCACCTCCACACTCCCTGAGTACAGATCTTCTGCACCTTCACACTCTGAGTACAGACGTTCCCACACTTCCACACTCTGAGTACAGACCTTCCTACACCTCCACACTCCCTGAGTACAGACCTTCCCACACCTCCACACTCCCTGAATACAAAACTTCCACACCTCTACATTCCCTGAGTACAGACCTTCCACACCCCCACACTCCGAGTACAAACCTTTCTACACCTCCACACTCCCTGAGTACAGACCTTCCTCACCTCCGCACCCCCTGAGTACAGACCTTCCTAAACCTACACACTCTGAGTACAGACCTTCCTCACCTCCACACTCCGATTACAAACCTTCCACACATCCACACTCCCTTAGTACAGACCTTCCTCACATCCACAGTCCAAATACAAACCTTCCACACCTCCACACTCCGAGTACAGACCTTCCACACTTCCATACTCCGAGTACAGACCTTTTCTACACCTCCACACTCCCTGATTGCAGACCTTCCACATCGCCATATTCCGAGTACAGACCTTCCTACACTTCCACACTCCCTGAGTACAGACCTTACTCACCTCCACACCCCTGAGTACAGAGCTTCCCACACTTCCACACTCCCTGAGTACAGACCTTCCTCAACTGCACACTCCCTGAGTACAGACCTTCTGCACGTTCACACTCTGAGTACAGACATTCCCACACTTCCACACTCTGAGTACAGACCTTCCTACACCTCCAAACTCCCTGTGTACAGACCTTCCCACACCTCCACACTCCCTGAATACAAAACTTCCACACATCTACACTCCCTGAGTACAGACCTTCCACACCCCCACACTCCGAGTACAGACCTCCCCACGCCTCCACACTCCGAGTACAGACCTTCCCATACCTCCACACTCCGAGTACAGACCTTCCTCACCTCCACACTCCGATTACAAACCTTCCACACATCCAGATTCCCTGAGTACAGACCTTTCTCACATCCACAGTCCAAATACAAACCTTCCACACCTCCACACTCCCTGAGTACAGACCTTCCCGCACCTCCACACTCGCTGAGTACAGACCTCCCACACCTCCACACTCCGAGTACAGACCTTCCCACACCTCCACACTCCGAGCACAGACCTTCCCACACCTCCATACTCAGAGTAGAGAACTATTGCACCTCCACACTCTGATTACAGACTTCCCACACATCCAAACTCTGAGTACAGACCTTCCCACACCTCCATACTCAGAGTACAATCCTTCCTAACCTGCACACTCCCTGAGTACAGACCTTCCACACTTCCATACTCCGAGTACAGACCTTTCTACACCTCCACACACCGACCACAGACCTTCGACCCATCCACACTCCATGAGTACAGACATTCCACACCTCCACACTGCCTGAATACAGACTTTCCCACACCTCCACACTCCGAGTACAGACCTTCCCACACCTCCACACTCCCTGAGTACAGACCTCCCACACCTCCACACTCCGAGTACAGACCTTCCCACACCTCCACACTCCGAGTACAGACCTTCCGCACATCTATAGTCCGAATACAGACCTTCCATACCTCCATACTCCGAATACAGACCTTCCACACCTCCACAGTCCCTGAGTACAGACCTTCCACACATCCACACTCCGAGTACAGAACTTCAAACACATCTACACACCGAGTACAGAACTTCCGCACCTCTATACTCCGAATACAGACCTTCCACACCTCCACACTCCCTGAGTACAGACCTTCTCCACCTCGGCACCCCCTGAGTACAGACCTTCCTAACCTACACACTCCCTGATTACAGACCTTCCACATCGCCATACTCCGAGTACAGACCTTCTACACCTCCACAGTCCGAGTAAAGACGTCCCACACCTCCACACTCCCTGAGTACAGACCTCCCACACCTCCACACTCCAAGTACAGACCTTCCCACACCTCCACACTCCGAGTACAGACCTTCCACACATCTATACTCCGAATACAGATCTTCCACACCTCCACACTCCCTGAGTACAGAGCTTCCCACACCTCCACACTCCCTGAGTACAGACCTTCCACACATCCACACTCCGAGTATAGACCTTCCACACCTCCACACTCCCTGAGTACAGACCTTCCCACACCTCCACACTCCGAGTACAGACCTTCCCACACCTCCACACTCCCTGAGTACAGACCTTCTACACCTCCACACTCCGAATACAGACCTTCCCACACCTCCACACTCCGAGTACAGACCTTCCACACATCTATACTCCGAATACAGATCTTCCATACCTCCATACTCCGAATACAGACCTTCCACACCTCCACACTCTGATTACAAACCTTCCCACACTTCCACACTCCCTGAGTACAGACCATCCACACCTCCACACTCCCTGAGTACAGACATTCCACACCTCCACACTCCTGAGTACAGACCTTCCACACCTCAATACTCCGTGTACAGACCTTCCCGCACCTCCACACTCGCTGAGTACAGACCTTCCGCACCTCCACACTCCCTGAATAGAGACCTTTCGCACCTCCACACTCCCTGAGTACAGACCTTCCCACACCTCCACACTCTGAGTACAGACCTTCCCACACCTCCACACTACCTGAGTACAGACCTTCTCACCTCCACACTCCCTGAGTACAGACCTTCCTGACCTCCACACTCCAAATACAAACCTTCCGCTCCTCCACACACCCTGAGTACAGATCTTCCAGAACTCCACACTCCCTGAGTACACACATTCCACACCCCCACACTCCGATTACAGACTTTCCACACATCCAAACTCCGAGTACAGACCTTCCCACACCTCCATACTCAGAGTACAGACCTTCCTAACCTGCACACTCCCTGAGTACAGACCTTCCACACTTCCATACTCCGAGTACAGACCTTTCTGCACCTCCACACTCCCTGAGTGCAGACCTTCCTCACCTACTCACCCCCTGCGTACAGACTGTCCACATCTCCACACTCCGAGTACAGACCTTCCACACCTCCATACTCCGACTACAGACCTTTCTACACCTCCACACCCCGAGTACAGACCTTCTGCACCTTTACACTCTGAGTACAGATCTTCCGCACCTCCACACTCCGATTAGAGACTTTCCACACAACCAAACTCCGAGTACAGACCTGCCCACACCTCCATACTCAGAGTACAGACCTTTCTACACCTCCACACTCCCTGAGTACAGACCTTCCACACTTCAATACTTCGAGTACAGACCTTTCTACACCTCCACACTCCCTGATTACAAACCTTCCACATCGCCATACTCCGAGTACAGACCTTCCTACACTTCCACACTCCCTGAGTGCAGACCTTACTCACCTCCACACCCCTGAGTACAGAGCTTCCCACACTTCCACACTCCCTGAGTACAGACCTTACTCACCTCCACACCCCTGAGTACAGACCTTCTACACCTCCACAGTCCGAGTACAGACCTTCCACACCTCCACACTCCCTGAGTACAGACCTTCCTCAACTGCACACTCCCTGAGTACAGACCTTCTGCACATTCACACTCGGAGTACAGACATTCCCACACTTCCACACTCTGAGTACAGACCTTCCTACACCTCCAAACTCCCTGAGTACAGACCTTCCCACACCTCCACACTCCCTGAATACAAAACTTCCACACATCTACACTCCCTGAGTACAGAACTTCTCACCTAAACACTCCCTGAGTACAGACCTTCCTGACCTCCACACTCCAAATACAATCCTTCCGCTCCTCCACACACCCTGAGTACAGATCTTCCAGAACTCCACACTCCCTGAGTACACACATTCCACACCTCCACACTCCGATTACAGACTTTCCACACATCCAAACTCCGAGTACAGACCTTCCCACACCTCCATACTCAGAGTACAGACCTTCCTAACCTGCACACTCCCTGAGTACAGACCTTCCACACTTCCATACTCCGAGTACAGACCTTTCTGCACCTCCACACTCCCTGAGTGCAGACCTTCCTCACCTACTCACCCCCTGCGTACAGACTTTCCACATCTCCACACTCCGAGTACAGACCTTCCACACCTCCATACTCCGACTACAGACCTTTCTACACCTCCACACCCCGAGTACAGTCCTTCTGCACCTTTACACTCCGAATACAGATCTTCCGCACCTCCACACTCCGATTAGAGACTTTCCACACAACCAAACTCCGAGTACAGACCTGCCCACACCTCCATACTCAGAGTACAGACCTTCCTAACCTGCACACTCCCTGAGTACAGACCTTCCACACTTCCATACTCCGAGTACAGACCTTTCTACACCTCCACACTCCCTGAGTACAGACCTTCCTCACCTCGGCACCCCCTGAGTACAGACCTTCCTAACCTACACAGTCCGAGTACAGACCATCCACACCTCCACACTCCCTGAGTACAGACCTTCCTCACCTCCACACTCCCTGAGTACAGATCTTCTGCACCTTCACACTCTGAGTACAGACGTTCCCACACTTCCACACTCTGAGTACAGACCTTCCTACACCTCCACACTCCCTGAGTACAGACCTTCCCACACCTCCACACTCCCTGAATACAAAACTTCCACACCTCTACATTCCCTGAGTACAGACCTTCCACACCCCCACACTCCGAGTACAGACCTTTCTACACCTCCACACTCCCTGAGTACAGACCTTCCTCACCTCCGCACCCCCTGAGTACAGACCTTCCTAACCTACACACTCTGAGTACAGACCTTCCTCACCTCCACACTCCGATTACAAACCTTCCACACATCCACACTCCCTTAGTACAGACCTTCCTCACATCCACAGTCCAAATACAAACCTTCCACACCTCCACACTCCGAGTACAGACCTTCCACACTTCCATACTCCGAGTACAGACCTTTCTACACCTCCACACTCCCTGATTGCAGACCTTCCACATCGCCATATTCCGAGTACAGACCTTCCTACACTTCCACACTCCCTGAGTACAGACCTTACTCACCTCCACACCCCTGAGTACAGAGCTTCCCACACTTCCACACTCCCTGAGTACAGACCTTCCTCAACTGCACACTCCCTGAGTACAGACCTTCTGCACGTTCACACTCTGAGTACAGACATTCCCACACTTCCACACTCTGAGTACAGACCTTCCTACACCTCCAAACTCCCTGTGTACAGACCTTCCCACACCTCCACACTCCCTGAATACAAAACTTCCACACATCTACACTCCCTGAGTACAGACCTTCCACACCCCCACACTCCGAGTACAGACCTCCCCACGCCTCCACACTCCGAGTACAGACCTTCCCATACCTCCACACTCCGATTACAAACCTTCCACACATCCAGATTCCCTGAGTACAGACCTTTCTCACATCCACAGTCCAAATACAAACCTTCCACACCTCCACACTCCCTGAGTACAGACCTTCCCGCACCTCCACACTCGCTGAGTACAGACCTCCCACACCTCCACACTCCGAGTACAGACCTTCCCACACCTCCACACTCCGAGCACAGACCTTCCCACACCTCCATACTCAGAGTAGAGAACTATTGCACCTCCACACTCTGATTACAGACTTCCCACACATCCAAACTCTGAGTACAGACCTTCCCACACCTCCATACTCAGAGTACAATCCTTCCTAACCTGCACACTCCCTGAGTACAGACCTTCCACACTTCCATACTCCGAGTACAGACCTTTCTACACCTCCACACACCGACCACAGACCTTCGACCCATCCACACTCCATGAGTACAGACATTCCACACCTCCACACTGCCTGAATACAGACTTTCCCACACCTCCACACTCCGAGTACAGACCTTCCCACACCTCCACACTCCCTGAGTACAGACCTCCCACACCTCCACACTCCGAGTACAGACCTTCCCACACCTCCACACTCCGAGTACAGACCTTCCGCACATCTATAGTCCGAATACAGACCTTCCATACCTCCATACTCCGAATACAGACCTTCCACACCTCCACAGTCCCTGAGTACAGACCTTCCACACATCCACACTCCGAGTACAGAACTTCAAACACATCTACACACCGAGTACAGAACTTCCGCACCTCTATACTCCGAATACAGACCTTCCACACCTCCACACTCCCTGAGTACAGACCTTCTCCACCTCGGCACCCCTGAGTACAGACCTTCCTAACCTACACACTCCCTGATTACAGACCTTCCACATCGCCATACTCCGAGTACAGACCTTCTACACCTCCACAGTCCGAGTAAAGACGTCCCACACCTCCACACTCCCTGAGTACAGACCTCCCACACCTCCACACTCCAAGTACAGACCTTCCCACACCTCCACACTCCGAGTACAGACCTTCCACACATCTATACTCCGAATACAGATCTTCCACACCTCCACACTCCCTGAGTACAGAGCTTCCCACACCTCCACACTCCCTGAGTACAGACCTTCCACACATCCACACTCCGAGTATAGACCTTCCACACCTCCACACTCCCTGAGTACAGACCTTCCCACACCTCCACACTCCGAGTACAGACCTTCCCACACCTCCACACTCCCTGAGTACAGACCTTCTACACCTCCACACTCCGAATACAGACCTTCCCACACCTCCACACTCCGAGTACAGACCTTCCACACATCTATACTCCGAATACAGATCTTCCATACCTCCATACTCCGAATACAGACCTTCCACACCTCCACACTCTGATTACAAACCTTCCCACACTTCCACACTCCCTGAGTACAGACCATCCACACCTCCACACTCCCTGAGTACAGACATTCCACACCTCCACACTCCTGAGTACAGACCTTCCACACCTCAATACTCCGTGTACAGACCTTCCCACACCTCCACACTCCCTGAGTACAGACCTTCTACACCTCCACACTCCGAATACAGACCTTCCCACACCTCCAGACTCCGAGTACAGACCTTCCGCACATCTATACTCCAAATACAGACCTTCCACACCTCCACACTCCGAATACAGACCCTCCACATCACCACACTCCCTGAATACAGACCTTCCCACACTTCCACACTCCGAGTACAGACCTTCCACAACTCCACACTCCGAGTACAGACATTCCTCACCTCCACACTCCGATTACAAACCTTCCACACATCCACACTCCCTGAGTACAGACCTTCCTCACATCCACAGTCCAAATACAAACCTTCCACACCTCCACACTCCCTGAGTACAGACCTTCCTAACCTACACACTCCGAGTACAGACCTCCCCACGCCTCCACACTCCGAGTACAGACCTTCCCATACCTCCACACTCTGAGTACAGACCTTCCTCACCTCCACACTCCGATTACAAAGCTTCCACACATCCACACTCCTTGAGTACGAACCTGCCTCACATCCACAGTCCAAATACAAACCTTCCACACCTCCACAGTCCGAGTACAGACCTTCCACACTTCCATACTCCGAGTACAGACCTTTCTACACCTCCACACTCCCTGAGTACAGACCTTCCTCACCTCCGCACCCCCTGAGTACAGACCTTCCTAACCTACACACTCATTGAGTACAGTCCTTCCACACCTCCATACTCCGAGTACAGACCTTTCTACACCTCCACACACCGAGCACAGACCTTCCACACATCCACACTCCATGAGTACAGACATCCCACACCTCCACACTGCCTGAATACAGACTTTCCCACACCTCCACACTCCGAGTACAGACCTTCCCACACCTCCACACTCCGAGTACAGACCTTCCCACACCTCCACACTCCGAGTACAGACCTTCCCACACCTCCACACTCCGAGTACAGACCTTCCACACTTCCATACTCCGAGTACAGACCTTTCTACACCTCCACACTCCCTGAGTACAGACCTACCTCACCTCCGCACCCCCTGAGTACAGACCTTCCTAACCTACACACTCATTGAGTACAGTCCTTCCACACCTCCATACTCCGAGTACAGACCTTTCTACACCTCCACACACCGAGCACAGACCTTCCACACATCCACACTCCATGAGTACAGACATTCCACACCTCCACACTGCCTGAATACAGACTTTCCCACACCTCCACACTCCGAGTACAGACCTTCCCACACCTCCACACTCCCTGAGTACAGACCTCCCACACCTCCACACTCCGAGTACAGACCTTCCCACACCTCCACACTCCGAGTACAGACATTCCGCACATCTATACTCCGAATACAGACCTTCCATACCTCAATACTCTGAATACAGACCTTCCACACCTCCACACTCCCTGAGTACAGACCTTCCACACATCCACACTCCGAGTACAGACCTTCAAACACCTCTACACTCCGAGTACAGAACTTCCGCACCTCTATACTCCGAATACAGACCTTCCACACCTCCACACTCCCTGAGTACAGACCTTCCTCACCTCGGCACCCCCTGAGTACAGTCCTTCCTAACCTACACACTCCCTGATTACAGACCTTCCACATCGCCATACTGCGAGTACAGACCTTCCCACACCTCCACACTCCGAGTACAGACCTTCCCACACCTCCACACTCCCTGAGTACAGACCTTCCACACCTCCACACTCCGAGTACAGACCTTCCCACACATCCACACTCCGAATACAGACCTTTCGCACATCTATACTCCGAATACAGACCTTCCATACCTCCATGCTCCGAATACAGACCCTCCACACCACCACACTCCCTGAGTACAGACCTTCCCACACCTCCACACTCTGAGTACAGACCTTCGCACACCTCCACACTACCTGAGTACAGACCTTCTCACCTCCACACTCCCTGAGTACAGACCTTCCTGACCTCCACACTCCAAATACAAACCTTCCGCTCCTCCACACACCGAGTACAGATCTTCCAGAACTCCACACTCCCTGAGTACACACATTCCACACCACCACACTCCGATTACAGACTTTCCACACATCCAAACTCCGAGTACAGACCTTCCCACACCTCCATACTCAGAGTACAGACCTTTCTGCACCTCCACACTCCCTGAGTACAGACCTTCCTCACCTACTCACCCCCTGCGTACAGACTTTCCACATCTCCACAATCCGAGTACAGACCTTCCACACCTCCACACTCCGAGTACAGACATTCCCACACCTCCACACTCCGAGTACAGACGTTCCACACCTTTATACTCCGAATACAGACCTTCCAAATCTCCACACTCCAAATACAGACTTTCCACACCTCCACACACCCTGAGTACAGACCTTCCCACACCTCCACGCTCCGAGTACAGACCTTCCCACACCTCTACACTCCGAGTACAGACCTCCCGCACCTCTATACTCTGAATACAGACCATCCATATCTCCACACTCAGAATACAGACCTTCCACACCTCCACACTCCCAAGGTACAGACCTTCCCACACCTCCACATTCCGATTACAGACCTTTCCACACCTCCACACTCCGAGTACAGACTTTCCGCACCTCCATACGCCGAATACAGACCTTCTACACATCCACACTCCGAATACAGACATTCCTCTCCTCCACACTCCCTGAGTACAGACCTTCCACACCTCAATACTCCGAGTACAGACCTTTCTAAACCTCCACAATCCCTGAGTACAGACCTTCCTCACCTCCACATTCCCTGAGTACAGACCTTCCACACCTCCATACTCCGAGTACAGACCTTTCTACACCTCCACACCCCGAGTACAGACCTTCTGCACCTTTACACTCTGGGTACAGATCTTCCGCACCTCCACACTCCGATTAGAGACTTTCCACACAACCAAACTCCGAGTACAGACAAGCCCACACCCTCCATACTCAGAGTACAGACCTTTCTACACCTCAACACTCCCTGAGTACAGACCTTCCACACTTCCATACTCCGAGTACAGACCTTTCTACACCTCCACACTCCCTGAGTACAGACCTTCCTCACCTCCGCACCCCCTGAGTACAGACCTTCCAACCTACATACTCCCTGATTACAGACCTTCCACATCGCCATACTCCGAGTACAGACCTTCCTACACTTCCACACTCCCTGAGTACAGACCTTACTCACCTCCACACCCCTGAGTACAGACCTTCCCACACCTCCACACTCCGAGTACAGACCTTCCCACACCTCCACACTCCCTGAGTACAGACCTTCTACACCTCCACACTCTGAATACAGACCTTCCCACACCTCCACACTCCGAGTACAGACCTTCCGCACATCTATACTCCAAATACAGACCTTCCACACCTCCACACTCCGAATACAGATCCTCCACACCACCACACTCCCGGGAATACAGACCTTCCCGCACTTCCACACTCCGAGTACAGACCTTCCACAACTCCACACTCCGAGTACAGACATTCCTCACCTCCACACTCCGATTACAAACCTTCCACACATCCACACTCCCTGAGTACAGACCTTCCTCACATCCACAGTCCAAATACGAACCTTCCACACCTCCACACTCCCTGATACAGACCTTCCTAACCTACACACTCCGAGTACAGACCTCCCCACGCCTCCACACTCCGAGTACAGACCTTCCCATACCTCCACACTCTGAGTACAGACCTTCCTCACCTCCACACTCCGATTACAAAGCTTCCACACATCCACACTCTTTGAGTACGAACCTGCCTCACATCCACAGTCCAAATACAAACCTTCCACACCTCCACACTCCGAGTACAGACCTTCCACACTTCCATACTCCGAGTACAGACCTTTCTACACCTCCACACTCCCTGAGTACAGACCTTCCTCACCTCCGCACCCCCTGAGTACAGACCTTCCTAACCTACACACTCATTGAGTACAGTCCTTCCACACCTCCATACTCCGAGTACAGACCTTTCTACACCTCCACACACCGAGCACAGACCTTCCACACATCCACACTCCATGAGTACAGACATTCCACACCTCCACACTGCCTGAATACAGACTTTCCCACACCTCCACACTCCGAGTACAGACCTTCCCACACCTCCACACTCCCTGAGTACAGACCTCCCACACCTCCACACTCCGAGTACAGACCTTCCCACACCTCCACACTCCGAGTACAGACATTCCGCACATCTATACTCCGAATACAGACCTTCCATACCTCAATACTCTGAATACAGACCTTCCACACCTCCACACTCCCTGAGTACAGACCTCCCACACCTCCACACTCCGAGTACAGACCTTCCCACACCTCCACACTCCGAGTACAGACATTCCGCACATCTATACTCCGAATACAGACCTTCCATACCTCAATACTCTGAATACAGACCTTCCACACCTCCACACTCCCTGAGTACAGACCTTCCACACATCCACACTCCGAGTAAAGACCTTCAAACACCTCTACACTCCGAGTACAGAACTTCCGCACCTCTATACTCCGAATACAGACCTTCCACACCTCCACACTCCCTGAGTACAGACCTTCCTCACCTCGGCACCCCCTGAGTACAGACCTTCCTAACCTACACACTCCCTGATTACAGACCTTCCACATCGCCATACTGCGAGTACAGACCTTCCCACACCTCCACACTCCGAGTACAGACCTTCCCACACCTCCACACTCCCTGAGTACAGACCTTCCTCACCTCCGCACCCCCTGAGTACAGACCTTCCTAACCTACACACTCCCTGATTACAGACCTTCCACATCGCCATACTGCGAGTACAGACCTTCCATACCTCCATGCTCCGAATACAGACCCTCCACACCACCACACTCCCTGAGTACAGACCTTCCCACACCTCCACACTCTGAGTACAGACCTTCGCACACCTCCACACTACCTGAGTACAGACATTCTCACCTCCGCACTCCCTGAGTACAGACCTTCCTGACCTCCACACTCCAAATACAAACCTTCCGCTCCTCCACACACCGAGTACAGATCTTCCAGAACTCCACACTCCCTGAGTACACACATTCCACACCACCACACTCCGATTACAGACTTTCCACACATCCAAACTCCGAGTACAGACCTTCCCACACCTCCATACTCAGAGTACAGACCTTTCTGCACCTCCACACTCCCTGAGTACAGACCTTCCTCACCTACTCACCCCCTGCGTACAGACTTTCCACATCTCCACAATCCGAGTACAGACCTTCCACACCTCCACACTCCGAGTACAGACATTCCCACACCTCCACACTCCGAGTACAGACGTTCCACACCTTTATACTCCGAATACAGACCTTCCAAATCTCCACACTCCAAATACAGACTTTCCACACCTCCACACACCCTGAGTACAGACCTTCCCACACCTCCACGCTCCGAGTACAGACCTTCCCACACCTCTACACTCCGAGTACAGACCTTCCGCACCTCTATACTCTGAATACAGACCTTCCATATCTCCACACTCAGAATACAGACCTTCCACACCTCCACACTCCCAAGGTACAGACCTTCCCACACCTCCACATTCCGATTACAGACATTTCCACACCTCCACACTCCGAGTACAGACTTTCCGCACCTTCATACTCCGAATACAGACCTTCTACACATCCACACTCCGAATACAGACATTCCTCTCCTCCACACTCCCTGAGTACAGACCTTCCACACCTCAATACTCTGAGTACAGACCTTTCTAAACCTCCACAATCCCTGAGTACAGACCTTCCTCACCTCCACATTCCCTGAGTACAGACCTTCCACACCTCCATACTCCGAGTACAGACCTTTCTACACCTCCACACCCCGAGTACAGACCTTCTGCACCTTTACACTCTGGGTACAGATCTTCCGCACCTCCACACTCCGATTAGAGACTTTCCACACAACCAAACTCCGAGTACAGACCTGCCCACACCTCCATACTCAGAGTACAGACCTTCCTAACCTGCACACTCCCTGAGTACAGACCTTCCACACTTCCATACTCCGAGTACAGACCTTTCTACACCTCCACACTCCCTGAGTACAGACCTTCTTCACCTCCGCACCCCCTGAGTACAGACCTTCCTAACCTACACACTC
>NW_027274345.1:0-109306 GCF_030028105.1 Mobula birostris | reverse complement strand
TACCATCTATCTACATAAAACAAGTGCCGTCCCACCTATCTATCAACAGAAAACCAGTGTCGTCCTCCCCATCTATCTACATAAAATCAGTGCCATGCTACTCATCTATCTACATAAAACCAGTGCCATCCTCCCCATCTATCTACATAAAACCAGTGCCATCCTCCCCATCTATCTACATAAAACCAGTGCCATCCTACCCATCTCTCTATATAAAACCAGTGCCGTCCTCTCTATCTCTCTACATAAAACCAGTGCCGTCCTACCCATCTATCTACATAAAACCAGTGCCGTGCTACTGATCCTTCAACATAAAACCAGTGTCGTCCTCCGCATCTATCTACATAAAACCAGTGCCATCCCACCCCCATCTCTCGATATAAAACCAAGTGCCATCCTCCCCATCTATCTACATAAAACCAGTGCCGTCCTACCCATCTATCAACGTAAATCCAGTGCCGTGTTCTCAATCTCTCTACATAAAACCAGTGCCATCCTCCCCATCTCTCTAAATAAAACCAGTGCCGTCCTACCCACCCGTCGACATAAAACCAGTGCCATCCTCCCCATCTAACTACATAATACCAGTGCAGTCCTCTCCATCTCTCTACATAAAAGCAGTGCCATCTTCCTCATCTATCTGCATAAGACCATTGCCGTCCTACCTATCTATCTACATAAAACCAGTGCCGTGCTACTGATCCATCAACATAAAACCAGTGCCATCCACCCCATCTCTCTAAATAAAAACAGTGCCGTCCTACCCATCCGTCTACATAAAAACCAGTGCCATCCTACCCATCAAACTACATAAAACCTGTGCCGTCCTCCCCAACTAAGTACATAAAACCAGTGTCATCCTCCCCATCTAACTACATAAAACCAGTGCCGTCCTCCCCATCTATCTACATAAAATCAGTGCCATCCTACTCAACTATCTACAATAAAACCAGTGCCATCCTCCCCATCTATCTACATAAAACCAGTGCCGTCCTCCCCATTTGTCTACATAAACACCAGTGCCATCCCTACCCATCTATCTACATAAAACCAGTGCCACCCTACCCATCTATATACATAATACCAGTGCCGTACTCTCCATCTCTCTCATAAAACCAGTACCGTCCTCCCCATCTGTCTGCATAAAACCAGTGTCGTCCTCCCCATCAATCTAGATAAAACCAGTGCCGTCGTACCCATCGAACTAGATAAAACCAGTGCCATCCACCAATCTAACTACATAATACCAGTGCCGTCCTCTCCATCTCTCTACATAAAACCAGTGCCATCTTCCTCATCTATCTGCATAAGACCATTGCCGTCCTACCCAACTATCAACATAAAACCCAGTGCCATCTTCCTCATCTATCTAAATAAGACCATTGCCGTACTACCCATCTATCTACATAAAACCAGTGCCGTGCTACTGATCCATCAAAATAAAACCAGTGTTGTCCTCCCCATCTATCTACATAAAACCAGTGCCGTCCTCCCCATCTATCTACATAAAACCAGTGCCATCCTACCCATCTATCTACATAAAACCAGTGCCGTCCTCCCATGTATTTACATAAAACCAGTCCTGTCCTCTGCATCTCTCTACATAAAACCAGTGCCACCCTACCCATCTATATACATAATACCCGTGCCGTACTCTCCATCTCTCTCATAAAACCAGTACCGTCCTCCCCATCTGTCTGCATAAAACCAGTGTCGTCCTCCCCATCAATCTAGATAAAACCAGTGCCGTCGTACCCAACGAACTAGATAAAACCAGTGCCATCCTCCCCATCTAACTACATAATACCAGTGCCGTCCTCTCCATCTCTCTACATAAAACCAGTGCCATCTTCCTCATCTATCTGCATAAGACCATTGCCGTCATACCCATCTATCTACATAAAACCAGTGCCGTGCTACTGATCCATCAACATAAAACCAGTGCCGTCCTCCCCAGCTATTTACATAAAACCAGTCCTGTCCTCTGCATCTCTCTACATAAAACCAGTGCCATCTTCCTCATCTATCTGCATAAGACCATTGCTGTCCTACCCATCTATCTATATAAAACCAGTGCCGTGCTACTGATCCATCAACATAAAACCAGTGTCGTCCTCCCCATCTATCTACATAAAACCAGTGCCGTCCTCCCCATCTATCTACATAAAACCAGTGCCATCCTACCCATCTATCTACATAAAACCAGTGCCGTCCCTCCCCATCTATTTACATAAAACCAGTGCCGTCCTCCCCATCTATTTACATAAAACCAGTCCTGTCCTCTGCATGTCTCTACATAAAACCAGTGCCACCCTACCCATCTATATACATAATAGCAGTGCCGTACTCTCCATCTCTCTCATAAAACCAGTACCGTCCTCCCCATTTGTCTGCATAAAACCAATGTCGTCCTCCCCATCAATCTAGATAAAACCAGTGCCGTCGTACCCAACGAACTAGATAAAACCAGTGCCATCCTCCCCATCTAACTACATAATACCAGTGCCGTCCTCTCCATCTTTCTACATAAAACCAGTGCCATGTTCCTCATCTATCTGCATAAGACCATTGCCGTCCTACCCATCTATCTACATAAAACAAGTGCCGTCCTCCCCATCTATCTACATAAAACCAGTGCCGTCCTCCCCCATTTATCTACATAAAACCAGTGCCATCCTACCCATCTATCTACATAAAACCAGTGCCGTCCCCCCCTTTTATCTACATAAAACCAGTGCCATCCTACCCATCTATCTACATAAAACCAGTGCCGCCCCCCATCTATCTACATAAAACCAGTCCTGTCCTCTGCATCTCTCTACATAAAACCAGTGCCACCCTACCCATCTATATACATAATACCAGTGCCGTACTCTCCATCTCTCTCATAAAACCAGTACCGTCCTCCCCATCTGTCTGCATAACACCAGTGTCGTCCTCCCTATCAATCTAGATAAAACCAGTGCCGTCGTACCCAACGTACTAGATAAAACCAGTGCCATCCTCCCCATCTAACTACATAATACCAGTGCCGTCCTCTCTATCTCTCTACATAAAACCAGTGCCATCTTCCTCATCTATCTGCATAAGACCATTGCCCGTCCTACCCATCTATCTACATAAACAAGTGCCGTCCTCCCCGTCTATCTACATAAAACCAGTGCCGTCCTCCCCCTTTATCTACATAAAACCAGTGCCGTCCTCCCCATTTATCTACATAAAACCAGTGCCATCCTACCCATCTATCTACATAAAACCAGTGCCGTCCCCCCCATCTATCTACATAAAACCAGTGCCATCCTACCCATCTATCTACATAAAACCAGTGCCGTCCTCCCATCTATTTACATAAAACCAGTCCTGTCCTCTGCATCTCTCTACATAAAACCAGTGCCACCCTACCCATCTATATACATAATAGCAGTGCCGTACTCTCCATCTCTCTCATAAAACCAGTACCGTCCTCCCCATCTGTCTGCATAAAACCAATGTCGTCCTCCCCATCAATCTAGATAAAACCAGTGCCGTCGTACCCAACGAACTAGATAAAACCAGTGCCATCCTCCCCATCTAACTACATAATACCAGTGCCGTCCTCTCCATCTTTCTACATAAAACCAGTGCCATGTTCCTCATCTATCTGCATAAGACCATTGCCGTCCTACCCATCTATCTACATAAAACAAGTGCCGTCCTCCCCATCTATCTACATAAAACCAGTGCCGTCCTCCCCATTTATCTACATAAAACCAGTGCCATCCTACCCATCTATCTACATAAAACCAGTGCCGTCCCCCCCCATTTATCTACATAAAACCAGTGCCATCCTACCCATCTATCTACATAAAACAGTGCCGCCCCCCATCTATCTACATAAAACCAGTCCTGTCCTCTGCATCTCTCTACATAAAACCAGTGCCACCCTACCCATCTATATACATAATACCAGTGCCGTACTCTCCATCTCTCTCATAAAACCAGTACCGTCCTCCCCACTCTGTCTGCATAACACCAGTGTCGTCCTCCCTATCAATCTAGATAAAACCAGCGCCGTCGTACCCAACGTACTAGATAAAACCAGTGCCATCCTCCCCATCTAACTACATAATACCAGTGCCGTCCTCTCTATCTCTCCTACATAAACCAGTGCCATCTTCCTCATCTATCTGCATAAGACCATTTCCCGTCCTACCATCTATCTACATAAAACCAGTGCCGTCCTCCACATCTCTCTACATAAAACCAGTGCCATCCTACTCATCTATCTACATAAAACAGTGCCGTCCTACTGATCCATCAACATAAAACCAGTGCATTCCACCCCATCTCTCTAAATAGAACCAGTGCCCTCCTACCATCTAACCACATAAAACCCGAGCCGTCCTCTCCATCTCTCTACATAAAACCAGTGCCATCTTCCTCATCTCTCTGCATAAGACCATTGCCGTCCTACCCATCTATCTACATAAAACAAGTGCCGTCCTCCCCATCTATCTACATAAAATCAGTGCCGTCCTACCTATCTATCTACATAAAACAAGTGCCGTCCTCCCATCTATCTACATAAAATCAGTGCCATCCTCCCCATCTATCTACATCAAACCAGTGCCGTCCTCCCCATTTGTCTACATAAAACCAGTGCCACCCTACCCATCTATATACATAATACCAGTGCCGTACTCTCCATCTCTCTCATAAAACCAGTGCCATCCTCCCCATCTCTCTAAATAAAACCAGTGCCGTCCTACCCACCCGTCGACATAAAACCAGTGCCATCCTCCCCATCTAACTACATAATACCAGTGCAGTCCTCTCCATCTCTCTACATAAAAGCAGTGCCATCTTCCTCATCTATCTGCATAAGACCATTGCCGTCCTACCTATCTATCTACATAAAACCAGTGCCGTGCTACTGATCCATCAACATAAAACCAGTGCCATCCACCCCATCTCTCTAAATAAAAACAGTGCCGTCCTACCCATCCGTCTACATAAAACCAGTGCCATCCTACCCATCAAACTACATAAAACCTGTGCCGTCCCTCCCCAACTAAGTACATAAAACCAGTGTCATCCTCCCCATCTAACTACATAAAACCAGTGCCGTCCTCCCCATCTATCTACATAAAATCAGTGCCATCCTACTCAACTATCTACATAAAACCAGTGCCATCCTCCCCATCTATCTACATAAAACCAGTGCCGTCCTCCCCATTTGTCTACATAAAACCAGTGCCATCCTACCCATCTATCTACATAAAACCAGTGCCACCCTACCCATCTATATACATAATACCAGTGCCGTACTCTCCATCTCTCTCATAAAACCAGTACCGTCCTCCCCATCTGTCTGCATAAAACCAGTGTCGTCCTCCCCATCAATCTAGATAAAACCAGTGCCGTCGTACCCATCGAACTAGATAAAACCAGTGCCATCCACCCAATCTAACTACATAATACCAGTGCCGTCCTCTCCATCTCTCTACATAAAACCAGTGCCATCTTCCTCATCTATCTGCATAAGACCATTGCCGTCCTACCCAACTATCAACATAAAACCAGTGCCATCTTCCTCATCTATCTAAATAAGACCATTGCCGTACTACCCATCTATCTACATAAAACCAGTGCCGTGCTACTGATCCATCAAAATAAAACCAGTGTTGTCCTCCCCATCTATCTACATAAAACCAGTGCCGTCCTCCCCATCTATCTACATAAAACCAGTGCCATCCTACCCATCTATCTACATAAAACCAGTGCCGTCCTCCCCATGTATTTACATAAAACCAGTCCTGTCCTCTGCATCTCTCTACATAAACCAGTGCCACCCTACCCATCTATATACATAATACCCGTGCCGTACTCTCCATCTCTCTCATAAAACCAGTACCGTCCCTCCCCATCTGTCTGCATAAAACCAGTGTCGTCCTCCCCATCAATCTAGATAAAACCAGTGCCGTCGTACCCAACGAACTAGATAAAAACCAGTGCCATCCTCCCCATCTAACTACATAATACCCAGTGCCGTCCTCTCCATCTCTCTACATAAAACCAAACCAGTGCCATCTTCCTCATCTATCTGCATAAGACCATTGCCGTCATACCCATCTATCTACATAAAACCAGTGCCGTGCTACTGATCCATCAACATAAAACCAGTGCCGTCCTCCCCAGCTATTTACATAAAACCAGTCCTGTCCTCTGCATCTCTCTACATAAAACCAGTGCCATCTTCCTCATCTATCTGCATAAGACCATTGCTGTCCTACCCATCTATCTATATAAAACCAGTGCCGTGCTACTGATCCATCAACATAAAACCAGTGTCGTCCTCCCCATCTATCTACATAAAACCAGTGCCGTCCTCCCCATCTATCTACATAAAACCAGTGCCATCCTACCCATCTATCTACATAAAACCAGTGCCGTCCTCCCCATCTATTTACATAAAACCAGTGCCGTCCTCCCCATCTATTTACATAAAACCAGTCCTGTCCTCTGCATGTCTCTACATAAAACCAGTGCCACCCTACCCATCTATATACATAATAGCAGTGCCGTACTCTCCATCTCTCTCATAAAACCAGTACCGTCCTCCCCATTTGTCTGCATAAAACCAATGTCGTCCTCCCCATCAATCTAGATAAAACCAGTGCCGTCGTACCCAACGAACTAGATAAAACCAGTGCCATCCTCCCCATCTAACTACATAATACCAGTGCCGTCCTCTCCATCTTTCTACATAAAACCAGTGCCATGTTCCTCATCTATCTGCATAAGACCATTGCCGTCCTACCCATCTATCTACATAAAACAAGTGCCGTCCTCCCCATCTATCTACATAAAACCAGTGCCGTCCTCCCCATTTATCTACATAAAACCAGTGCCATCCTACCCATCTATCTACATAAAACCAGTGCCGTCCCCCCCTTTTATCTACATAAAACCAGTGCCATCCTACCCATCTATCTACATAAAACCAGTGCCGCCCCCCATCTATCTACATAAAACCAGTCCTGTCCTCTGCATCTCTCTACATAAAACCAGTGCCACCCTACCCATCTATATACATAATACCAGTGCCGTACTCTCCATCTCTCTCATAAAACCAGTACCGTCCTCCCCATCTGTCTGCATAACACCAGTGTCGTCCTCCCTATCAATCTAGATAAAACCAGTGCCGTCGTACCCAACGTACTAGATAAAACCAGTGCCATCCTCCCCATCTAACTACATAATACCAGTGCCGTCCTCTCTATCTCTCTACATAAAACCAGTGCCATCTTCCTCATCTATCTGCATAAGACCATTGCCGTCCTACCCATCTATCTACATAAAACAAGTGCCGTCCTCCCCGTCTATCTACATAAAACCAGTGCCGTCCTCCCCCTTTATCTACATAAAACCAGTGCCGTCCTCCCCATTTATCTACATAAAACCAGTGCCATCCTACCCATCTATCTACATAAAACCAGTGCCGTCCCCCCCATCTATCTACATAAAACCAGTGCCATCCTACCCATCTATCTACATAAAACCAGTGCCGTCCTCCCCATCTATTTACATAAAACCAGTCCTGTCCTCTGCATCTCTCTACATAAAACCAGTGCCACCCTACCCATCTATATACATAATAGCAGTGCCGTACTCTCCATCTCTCTCATAAAACCAGTACCGTCCTCCCCATCTGTCTGCATAAAACCAATGTCGTCCTCCCCATCAATCTAGATAAAACCAGTGCCGTCGTACCCAACGAACTAGATAAAACCAGTGCCATCCTCCCCATCTAACTACATAATACCAGTGCCGTCCTCTCCATCTTTCTACATAAAACCAGTGCCATGTTCCTCATCTATCTGCATAAGACCATTGCCGTCCTACCCATCTATCTACATAAAACAAGTGCCGTCCTCCCCATCTATCTACATAAAACCAGTGCCGTCCTCCCCATTTATCTACATAAAACCAGTGCCATCCTACCCATCTATCTACATAAAACCAGTGCCGTCCCCCCCATTTATCTACATAAAACCAGTGCCATCCTACCCATCTATCTACATAAAACCAGTGCCGCCCCCCATCTATCTACATAAAACCAGTCCTGTCCTCTGCATCTCTCTACATAAAACCAGTGCCACCCTACCCATCTATATACATAATACCAGTGCCGTACTCTCCATCTCTCTCATAAAACCAGTACCGTCCTCCCCATCTGTCTGCATAACACCAGTGTCGTCCTCCCTATCAATCTAGATAAAACCAGCGCCGTCGTACCCAACGTACTAGATAAAACCAGTGCCATCCTCCCCATCTAACTACATAATACCAGTGCCGTCCTCTCTATCTCTCTACATAAAACCAGTGCCATCTTCCTCATCTATCTGCATAAGACCATTCCCGTCCTACCCATCTATCTACATAAAACCAGTGCCGTCCTCCACATCTCTCTACATAAAACCAGTGCCATCCTACTCATCTATCTACATAAAACCAGTGCCGTCCTACTGATCCATCAACATAAAACCAGTGCATTCCACCCCATCTCTCTAAATAGAACCAGTGCCCTCCTACCCATCTAACCACATAAAACCCGAGCCGTCCTCTCCATCTCTCTACATAAAACCAGTGCCATCTTCCTCATCTCTCTGCATAAGACCATTGCCGTCCTACCCATCTATCTACATAAAACAAGTGCCGTCCTCCCCATCTATCTACATAAAATCAGTGCCGTCCTACCTATCTATCTACATAAAACAAGTGCCGTCCTCCCCATCTATCTACATAAAATCAGTGCCATCCTCCCCATCTATCTACATCAAACCAGTGCCGTCCTCCCCATTTGTCTACATAAAACCAGTGCCACCCTACCCATCTATATACATAATACCAGTGCCGTACTCTCCATCTCTCTCATAAAACCAGTACCGTCCTCCCCATCTGTCTGCATAAAACCAGTGTCGCCCTCCCTATCAATCTAGATAAAACCAGTGTCGCCTTCCCTATCAATCTCGATAAAACCAGTGCCACCCTCCCCATCTAACTACATAAAACCAGTGCCATCCTCCCCATCTATCTACATAAAACCAGTGCCACCCTCCCAATCTATCTACATAAAACCAGTGCCATCCTACTCATCTATCTACATAAAACCAGTGCCATCCTCCCCATCTATCTACATAAAACCAGTGCCATCCTCCCGATCTGTCTACATAAAACCAGTGCCGGCCTACCCATCTATCTAAGTAAAACCAGTGCCGTGTTCTCAATCTCTCTACATAAAACCAGTGTCATCCTCCCCATCTCTCTAAATAAAACCAGTGCCGTCCTACCCACCTGTCGACATAAAACCAGTGACATCCTCTCCATCTAACTACATAATACCAGTGCAGTCCTCTCCATCTCTCTACATAAAAGCAGTGCCATCTTCCTCATCTGTCTACATAAGACCATTGCCGTCCTCCCTATCTCTCTACATAAAACCAGTGCCGTGCTACTGATCCATCAACATAAAACCAGTGCCATCCACCCCATCTCTCCAAATAAAACCAGTGCCGTCCTACCCACCCGTCTACATAAAACCAGTGCCATCCTACCCATCTAACTAGATAAAACCTGTGCCGTCCTCCCCAACTAAGTACATAAAACCAGTGTCATCCTCCCCATCTATCTACATAAAACCAGTGCCGTCTTCCCCATCTATCTACATAAAACCAGTGCCATCCTACCCATCTATCTACATAAAACCAGTGTCGTCCACCCCTTCCAACTACATAAAACAAGTGCCGTCCTCCTCATCTATATACATAAAACCAGTGCCGTCCTACCCATCTATCTACATAAAACAAGTGCCGTCCCACCTATCTATCTACATAAAACCAGTGCCACCGTACACATCTATATACATAATACCAGTGCCGTACTCTCCATCTCTCTCATAAAACCAGTACCGTCCTCCCCATCTGTCTGCATAACACCAGTGTCGTCCTCCCTATCAATCTAGATAAAACCAGTGCCGTCGTACCCAACGAACTAGATAAAACCAGCGCCATCCTCCCCATCTAACTACATAATACCAGTGCCATCCTCTCCATCTCTCTACATAAAACCAGTGCCATCTTCCTCATCTATCTGCATAAGACCATTGCCGTCCTACCCATCTATCTACATAAAACCAGTGCCGTGCTACTGATCCATCAACATAAAACCAGTGTTGTCCTCCCCATCTATCCACATAAAACCAGTGCAGTCCACCCCATCTATCTACATAAAACCAGTGCCCGTTGTCTCCATCTCTCTACATGAATCCAGTGCCGTCCTCCACATCTCTCTACATAAAACCAGTGCCATCCTACTCATCTATCTACATAAAACCAGTGCCGTTCTACTGATCCATCAACATAAAACCAGTGAGATCCACCCCATCTCTCTAAATAAAACCAGTGCCCTCCTACCCTTCTAACTACATAAAACCAGTGCCATCCACCCCATCTCTCTATATAAAATCAGTGCCGTCCTCTCTATCTCTATACATAAAACCAGTGCCGTCCTACCCATCTATCTACATAAAACCAGTGTCGTCCACCCCATCTATCTACATAAAATCAGTGCCATCCTACTGATCTATCTACATAAAACCAGTGCCATCCTCCCCAGCTATCTACATAAAACCAGTGCCATCCTCCCCATCTATCTACATAAAACCAGTGCCGTCCTACCCATCTGTCTACATAAAACCAGTGCCGTGTTCTCAATCTCTCTACATAAAACCAGTGGCATCCTCCCCATCTCTCTAAATAAAACCAGTGCCGTCCTACCCACCCGTCGACATAAAACCAGTGCCATCCTCCCCATCTAACTACATAATACCAGTGCAGTCCTCTCCATCTCTCTACATAAAAGCAGTGCCATCATCCTCATCGATCTGCATAAGACCATTGCCGTCCTACCCATCTATCGGCATAAAACTAGTGCCGTGCTACTGATCCATCAACATAAAACCAGTGCCATCCTACCCATCTAACTAGATAAAACCTGTGCCGTCCTCCCCAACTAAGTACATAAAACCAGTGTCATCCTCCCCATCTATCTACATAAAACCAGTGCCGTCTTCCCCATCTATCTACATAAAACCAGTGCCATCCTACCCATCTATCTACATAAAACCAGTGTCGTCCACCCCATCCAACTACATAAAACCAGTGCCGTCCTCCTCATCTATATACATAAAACCAGTGCCGTCCTACCCATCTATCTACATAAAACAAGTGCCGTCCCACCTATCTGTCTACATAAAACCAGTGCCACCGTACACATCTATATACATAATACCAGTGCCGTACTCTCCATCTCTCTCATAAACCAGTACCGTCCTCCCCATCTGTCTGCATAACACCAGTGTCGTCCTCCCTATCAATCTAGATAAAACCAGTGCCGTCGTACCCAACGTACTAGATAAAACCAGCGCCATCCTCCCCATCTAACTACATAATACCAGTGCCATCCTCTCCATCTCTCTACATAAAACCAGTGCCATCTTCCTCATCTATCTGCATAAGACCATTGCCGTCCTACCCATCTATCTACATAAAACCAGTGCCGTGCTACTGATCCATCAACATAAAACCAGTGTTGTCCTCCCCATCTATCTACATAAAACCAGTGCAGTCCACCCCATCTATCTACATAAAACCAGTGCCCGTTGTCTCCATCTCTCTACATGAATCCAGTGCCGTCCTCCACATCTCTCTACATAAAACCAGTGCCATCCTACTCATCTATCTACATAAAACCAGTGCGGTCCTACTGATCCATCAACATAAAACCAGTGAGATCCACCCCACCTCTCTAAATAAAACCAGTGCCCTCCTACCCTTCTAACTACATAAAACCAGTGCCATCCACCCCATCTCTCTATATAAAATCAGTGCCGTCCTCTCTATCTCTATACATAAAACCAGTGCCGTCCTATCCATCTATCTACATAAAACCAGTGTCATCCACCCCATCTATCTACATAAAATCAGTGCCATCCTACTGATCTATCTACATAAAACTAGTGCCATCCTCCCCAGCTATCTACATAAAACCAGTGCCGTCCTACCCATCTGTCTACGTAAATCCAGTGCCGTGTTCTCAATCTCTCTACATAAAACCAGTGGCATCCTCCCCATCTCTCTAAATAAAACCAGTGCCGTCCTACCCACCCGTCGACATAAAACCAGTGCCATCCTCCCCATCTAACTACATAATACCAGTGCAGTCCTCTCCATCTCTCTACATAAAAGCAGTGCCATCATCCTCATCGATCTGCATAAGACCATTGCCGTCCTACCCATCTATCTACATAAAACCAGTGCCGTCCTCTCCATCTCTCTACATGAATCCAGTGCCGTCCTCCATATCTATTTACATAAAACCAGTCCTGTTCTCTGCATCTCTCTACATAAAACCAGTGCCATCCTCCCCATCTAACTACATAATACCAGTGCCGTCCTCTCCATCTCTCTACATAAAACCAGTGCCATCCACCCCATCTCTCTAAATAAAACCAGTGCCGTCCTACCCACCCGTCTACATAAACCCAGTGCCATCCTACCCATCTAACTAGATAAAACCTGTGCCGTCCTCCCCAACTAAGTACATAAAACCAGTGTCATCCTCCCCATATATCTACATAAAACCAGTGCCGTCCTCCCCATCTAACTACATAAAACCAGTGCCGTTCTCCCCATCTATCTACATAAAACCAGTGCCATCCTACCCATCTATCTGCATAAAACCAGTGTCGTCCACCCCATCCAACTACATAAAACCAGTGTCGTCCTCCTCATCTATATACATAAAAGCAGTGCCGTCCTCCCCATCTGTCTGCTTAACACCAGTGTCGTCCTCCCCATCAATCTAGATAAAACCAGTGCCGTCGTACCCAACGAACTAGATAAAACCAGTGCCATCCTCCCCATCTAACTACATAATACCAGTGCCGTCCTCTCTATCTCTCTGCATAAAACCAGTGCCATCTTCCTCATCTATCTGCATAAGACCATTGCCGTCCTACCCATCTATCTACATAAAACCAGTGCCGTGCTACTGATCCTTCAACATAAAACCAGTGTTGTCCTCCCCATCTATCTACATAAAACCTGTGCAGTTCACCCCATCTATCTACATAAAACCAGTGCCCATTCTCTCCATCTCTCTACATGAATCCAGTGCCGTCCTCCACATCTCTCTACATAAAACCAGTGCCATCCTACTCATCTATCTACATAAAACCAGTGCCGTCCTACTGATCCATCAACATAAAACCAGTGCATTCCACCCCATCTCTCTAAATAGAACCAGTGCCCTCCTACCCATCTAACCACATAAAACCAGAGCCGTCCTCTCCATCTCTCTACATAAAACCAGTGCCATCTTCCTCATCTATCTGCATAAGACCATTGCCGTCCTACCCATCTATCTACATAAAACAAGTGCCGTCCTCCCCATCTATCTACATAAAATCAGTGCCGTCCTACCTATCTATCTACATAAAACAAGTGCCGTCCTCCCCATCTATCTACATAAAATCAGTGCCATCCTCCCCATCTATCTACATAAAACCAGTGCCGTCCTCCCCATTTGTCTACATAAAACCAGTGCCATCCTACCCATCTATCTACATAAAACCAGTGCCGTCCCCCCATCTATCTACATAAAACCAGTCCTGTCCTCTGCATCTCTCTACATAAAACCAGTGCCACCCTACCCATCTATATACATAATACCAGTGCCGTACTCTCCATCTCTCTCATAAAACCAGTACCGTCCTCCCCATCTGTCTGCATAAAACCAGTGTCGCCCTCCCTATCAATCTAGATAAAACCAGTGTCGCCTTCCCTATCAATCTCGATAAAACCAGTGCCACCCTCCCCATCTAACTACATAATACCAGGGCCGTCCTCTCCATCTCTCTACATAAAACCAGTGCCATTCTACTCATCTATCTACATAAAACCAGTGCCATCCTCCCCATCTATCTACATAAAACCAGTGCCATCCTCCCGATCTGTCTACATAAAACCAGTGCCGTCCTACCCATCTATCTAGTAAAACCAGTGCCGTGTTCTCAATCTCTCTACATAAAACCAGTGTCATCCTCCCCATCTCTCTAAATAAAACCAGTGCCGTCCTACCCACCCGTCGACATAAAACCAGTGCCATCCTCTCCATCTAACTACATAATACCAGTGCAGTCCTCTCAATCTCTCTACATAAAAGCAGTGCCATTTTTCTCATCTATCTACATAAAACAAGTGCCGTCCTCCCCATCTATCTACATAAAACCAGTGCCATCTTACTCATCTATCTACATAAAACCAGTGCCATCCGCCCCATCTCTCTAAATAAAACCAGTGCCCTCCTACCCATCTATCTACATAAAACCAGTGCCATCCTCCCCATCTATCTACATAAAACCAGTGCCGTCCTCCCCATTTGTCTACATAAAACCAGTGCCATCCTACCCATCTATCTACATAAAACCAGTGCCACCCTACCCATCTATATACATAATACCAGTGCCGTACTCTCCATCTCTCTCATAAAACCAGTACCGTCCTCCCCATATGTCTGCATAAAACCAGTGTCGTCCTCCCCATCAATCTAGATAAAACCAGTGCCGTCGTACCCATCGAACTAGATAAAACCAGTGCCATCCTCCCCATCTAACTACATAATACCAGTGCCATCCTCTCCATCTCTCTACATAAAACCAGTGCCATCTTCCTCATCTATCTGCATAAGACCATTGCCGTCCTACCCATCTATCTACATAAAACCAGTGCCGTGCTACTGATCCATCAACATAAAACCAGTGTTGCCCTCCCCATCTGTCTACATAAAACCAGTACCGTCCTCCCCATCTATCTATATAAAACAAGTGCCATCCTTTCCATCTCTCTACATGAATCCAGTGCCGTCCTCCACATCTCTCTACATAAAACCAGTGCCATCTTCCTCATCTATCTGCATAAGACCATTGCCGTCCTACCCATCTATCTACATAAAACCAGTGCCGTGCTACTGATCCATCAACATAAAACCAGTGCCGTCCTCCCCATCTATTTACATAAAACCAGTCCTGTTCTCTGCATCTCTCTACATAAAACCAGTGCCATCCTCCCCATCTAACTACATAATACCAGTGTCGTCCTCTCCATCTCTCTACATAAAACCAGTGCCATCCACCCCATCTCTCTAAATAAAACCAGTGCCGTCCTACCCACCCGTCTACATAAAACCAGTGCCGTTCTCCCCATCTATCTACATAAAACCAGTGCCATCCTACCCATCTATCTGCATAAAACCAGTGTCGTCCACCCCATCCAACTACATAAATCCAGTGCCGTCCTCCTCATCTATATACATAAAAGCAGTGCCGTCCTACCCATCTATCTACATAAAACAAGTGCCGTCCCACCTATCTATCTACATAAAACCAGTGCCACCGTACACATCTATATACATAATACCAGTGCCGTACTCTCCATCTCTCTCATAAAACCAGTACCGTCCTCCCCATCTGTCTGCTTAACACCAGTGTCGTCCTCCCCATCAATCTAGATAAAACCAGTGCCGTCGTACCCAACGAACTAGATAAAACCAGTGCCATCCTCCCCATCTAACTACATAATACCAGTGCCGTCCTCTACATCTCTCTACATAAAACCAGTGCCATCTTCCTCATCTATCTGCATAAGACCATTGCCGTCCTACCCATCTATCTATATAAAACCAGTGCCGTGCTACTGATCCATCAACATAAAACCAGTGTCGTCCTCCCCATCTATCTACATAAAACCAGTGCCGTCCTCCCCATCTATCTACATAAAACCAGTGCCATCCTACCCATCTATCTACATAAAACCAGTGCCGTCCTCCCCATCTATTTACATAAAACCAGTCCTGTCCTCTGCATCTCTCTACATAAAACCAGTGCCACCCTACCCATCTATATACATAATAGCAGTGCCGTACTCTCCATCTCTCTCATAAAACCAGTACCCTCCTCCCCATCTGTCTGCATAAAACCAGTGTCGTCCTCCCCATCAATCTAGATAAAACCAGTGCCGTCGTACCCAACGAACTAGATAAAACCAGTGCCATCCTCCCCATTTATCTACATAAAACCAGTGCCCGTTCTCTCCATCTCTCTACATGAATCCAGTGCCGTCCTCCACATCTCTCTACATAAAACCAGTGCCATCCTACTCATCTATCTACATAAAACCAGTGCCGTCCTACTGATCCATCAACATAAAACCAGTGAGATCCACCCCATCTCTCTTAATAAAACCAGTGCCCTCCTACCCTTCTAACTACATAAAACCAGTGCCATCCTACCCATCAAACTACATAAAACCTGTGCCGTCCTCCCCAACTAAGTACATAAAACCAGTGTCATCCTCCCCATCTATCTACATAAAACCAGTGCCGTCCTCCCCATCTATCTATATAAAACTAGTGCCATCCTTTCCATCTCTCTACGTAATACCAGTGCCGTCCTCCGCATCTAACTACATAAAACCAGTGCCGTCCTCCCCATCTATCTACATAAAATCAGTGCCATCCTACTCATCTATCTACATAAAACCAGTGCCATCCTCCCCATCTATCTACATAAAACCAGTGCCGTCCTCCCCATTTGTCTACATAAAACCAGTGCCATCCTACCCATCTATCTACATAAAACCAGTGCCACCCTACCCATCTATATACATAATACCAGTGCCGTCCTCTCCATCTCTCTACATAAAACCAGTGCCATCTTCCTCATCTATCTGCATAAGACCATTGCCGTCCTACCCAACTATCGACATAAAACCAGTGCCATCTTCCTCATCTGTCTGCATAAGACCATTGCCGTCCTACCCATCTATCTACATAAAACCAGTGCCGTGCCACTGATCCATCAACATAAAACCAGTGTCGTCCTCCCCATCTATCTACATAAAACCAGTGCCATCCTACCCATCTATCTACATAAAACCAGTGCCGTCCTCCCCATGTATTTACATAAAACCAGTCCTGTCCTCTGCATCTCTCTACATAAAACCAGTGCCACCCTACCCATCTATATACATAATACCCGTGCCGTACTCTCCATCTCTCTCATAAAACCAGTACCGTCCTCCCCATCTGTCTGCATAAAACCAGTGTCGTCCTCCCCATCAATCTAGATAAAACCAGTGCCGTCGTACCCAACGAACTAGATAAAACCAGTGCCATCCTCCCCATCTAACTACATAATACCAGTGCCGTCCTCTCCATCTCTCTACATAAAACCAGTGCCATCTTCCTCATCTATCTGCATAAGACCATTGCCGTCCTACCCATCTATCTACATAAAACAAGTGCCGTCCTCCCCGTCTATCTACATAAAATCAGTGCCGTCCTACCCATCTATCTACATAAAACAAGTGCCGTCCTCCCCATCTATCTACATAAAATCAGTGCCATCCTCCCCATCTATCTACATAAAACCAGTGCCGTCCTCCCCATCTCTCTACATGAATCCAGTGCCGTCCTCCACATCTCTCTACATAAAACCAGTGCCATCTTCCTCATCTATCTGCATAAGACCATTGCCGTCCTACCCATCTATCTACATAAAACCAGTGCTGTGCTACTGATCCATCAACATAAAACCAGTGCCGTCCTCCCATCTATTTACATAAAACCAGACCTGTCCTCTGCATCTCTCTACATAAAACCAGTGCCACCCTACCCATCTATATTCATAATAGCAGTGCCGTACTCTCCATCTCTCTCATAAAACCAGTACCGTCCTCCCCATCTGTCTGCATAAACCAGTTTCGTCCTCCCCATCAATCTAGATAAAACCAGTGCCGTCGTACCCAACGAACTAGATAAAACCAGTGCCATCCTCCCCATCTAACTACATAATACCAGTGCCGTCCTCTCCATCTCTCTACATAAAACCAGTGCCATCTTCCTCATCTATCTGCATAAGACCATTGCCGTCCTACCCATCTATCTACATAAAACCAGTGCCATCTTCCTCATCTATCTGCATAAGACCATTGCCGTCCTACCCATCTATCTACATAAAACCAGTGCCGTGCTACTGATCCATCAACATAAAACCAGTGAGATCCTCCCCATCTCTCTAAATAAAACCAGTGCCCTCCTACCCTTCTAACTACATAAAACCAGTGCCATCCACCCCATCTCTCTATATAAAATCAGTGCCGTCCTCTCTATCTCTATACATAAAACCAGTGCCGTCCTACCCATCTATCTACATAAAACCAGTGCCATCCTCCCCATCTATCTACATAAAACCAGTGACGTCCTACCCATCTATCTACGTAAAACCAGTGCCGTGTTCTCAATCTCTCTACATAAAACCAGTGGCATCCTCCCCATCTCTCTAAATAAAACCAGTGCCGTCCTATCCACCCGTCAACATAAAACCAGTGCCATCCTCCCCATCTAACTACATAATACCAGTGCAGTCCTCTCCATCTCTCTACATAAAAGCAGTGCCATCATCCTCATCTATCTGCATAAGACCATTGCCGTCCTACCCATCCATCTGCATAAAACTAGTGCCGTGCTACTGATCCATCAACATAAAACCAGTGCCATCCACCCCATCTCTCTAAATAAAACCAGTGCCCTCCTACCCATCTATCTACATAAAACCAGTGCCATCCTCCCCATCTATCTACATAAAACCAGTGCCGTACTCTCCATCTCTCTCATAAAACCAGTACCGTCCTCCCCATCTGTCTGCATAAAACCGGTGTCGTCCTCCCCATCAATCTAGATAAAACCAGTGCCGTCGTACCCATCGAACTAGATAAAACCAGTGCCATCCTCCCAATCTAACTACATAATACCAGTGCCGTCCTCTCCATCTCTCTACATAAAACCAGTGCCATCTTCCTCATCTATCTGCATAAGACCATTGCCGTCCTACCCATCTATCTACATAAAACCAGTGCCATCTTCCTCATCTATCTGCATAAGACCATTGCCGTCCTACCCATCTATCTACATAAAACCAGTGCCGTGCTACTGATCCATCAACATAAAACCAGTGCCGTCCTCCCCATCTATTTACATAAAACCAGACCTGTCCTCTGCATCTCTCTACATAAAACCAGTGCCACCCTACCCATCTATATACATAATAGCAGTGCCGTACTCTCCATCTCTCTCATAAAACCAGTACCGTCCTCCCCATCAATCTAGATAAAGCAGTGCCGTCGCACCCAACGAACTAGATAAAACCAGTGCCATCCTCCCCATCTAACTACATAATACCAGTGCCGTCCTCTCCATCTCTCTACATAAAACCAGTGCCATCTTCCTCATCTATCTGCATAAGACCATTGCCGTCCTACCCATCTATCTACATAAAACCAGTGCCATCTTCCTCATCTATCTGCATAAGACCATTGCCGTCCTACCCATCTATCTACATAAAACCAGTGCCGTGCTACTGATCCATCAACATAAAACCAGTGTTGTCCTCCCCATATATCTACATAAAACCAGTACCGTCCTCCCCATCTACCTATATAAAACAAGTGCCATCCTTTCCATCTCTCTGCATGAATCCAGTGCCGTCCTCCACATCTCTCTACATGAATCCAGTGCCGTCCTCCACATCTCTCTACATAAAACCAGTGCCATCTTCCTCATCTATCTGCATAAGACCATTGCCGTCGTACAGATCTATCTACATAAAACAAGTGCCGTCCTCCCCATCTATCTACATAAAACCAGTGCCGTCCTACTCATCTATCTACGTAAATCCAGTACCGTGTTCTCAATCTCTCTACATAAAACCAGTGGCATCCTCCCCATCTCTCTAAATAAAACCAGTGCCGTCCTACCCACCCGTCGACATAAAACCAGTGCCATCCTCCCCATCTAACTACATAATACCAGTGCAGTCCTCTCCATCTCTCTACATAAAAGCAGTGCCATCATCCTCATCTATCTGCATAAGACCATTGCCGTCCTACCCATCTATCTGCATAAAACTAGTGCCGTGCTACTGATCCATCAACATAAAACCAGTGCCATCCACCCCATCTCTCTAAATAAAACCAGTGCCCTCCTACCCATCTATCTACATAAAACCAGTGCCATCCTCCCCATCTGTCTGCATAAAACCAGTGTCGTCCTCCCCATCAATCTAGATAAAACCAGTGCCGTCGTACCCAACGAACTAGATAAAACCAGTGCCATCCTCCCCATCTAACTACATAATACCAGTGCCGTCCTCTCCATCTCTCTACATAAAACCAGTGCCATGTTCCTCATCTATCTGCATAAGACCATTGCCGTCCTACCCATCTATCTACATAAAACAAGTGCCGTCCTCCCCATCTATCTACATAAAACCAGTGCCGTCCTCCCCATTTATCTACATAAAACCAGTGCCCGTTCTCTCCATCTCTCTACATGAATCCAGTGCCGTCCTCCACATCTCTCTACATAAAACCAGTGCCATCCTACTCATCTATCTACATAAAACCAGTGCCGTCCTACTGATCCATCAACATAAAACCAGTGAGATCCACCCCATCTCTCTAAATAAAACCAGTGCCCTCCTACCCTTCTAACTACATAAAACCAGTGCCATCCTACCCATCAAACTACATAAAACCTGTGCCGTCCTCCCCAACTAAGTACATAAAACCAGTGTCATCCTCCCCATCTATCGACATAAAACCAGTGCCGTCCTCCCCATCTATCTATATAAAACTAGTGCCATCCTTTCCATCTCTCTACATAATACCAGTGCCGTCCTCCGCATCTAACTACATAAAACCAGTGCCGTCCTCCCCATCTATCTACATAAAATCAGTGCCATCCTACTCATCTATCTACATAAAACCAGTGCCATCCTCCCCATCTATCTACATAAAACCAGTGCCGTCCTCCCCATTTGTCTACATAAAACCAGTGCCATCCTACCCATCTATCTACATAAAACCAGTGCCACCCTACCCATCTATATACATAATACCAGTGCCGTACTCTCCATCTCTCTCATAAAACCAGTACCGTCCTCCCCATCTGTCTGCATAAAACCAGTGTCGTCCTCCCCATCAATCTAGATAAAACCAGTGCCGTCGTACCCATCGAACTAGATAAAACCAGTGCCATCCACCCAATCTAACTACATAATACCAGTGCCGTCCTCTCCATCTCTCTACATAAAACCAGTGCCATCTTCCTCATCTATCTGCATAAGACCATTGCCGTCCTACCCAACTATCGACATAAAACCAGTGCCATCTTCCTCATCTATCTGCATAAGACCATTGCCGTCCTACCCATCTATCTACATAAAACCAGTGCCGTGCCACTGATCCATCAACATAAAACCAGTGTCGTCCTCCCCATCTATCTACATAAAACCAGTGCCATCCTACCCATCTATCTACATAAAACCAGTGCCGTCCTCCCCATGTATTTACATAAAACCAGTCCTGTCCTCTGCATCTCTCTACATAAAACCAGTGCCACCCTACCCATCTATATACATAATACCCGTGCCGTACTCTCCATCTCTCTCATAAAACCAGTACCGTCCTCCCCATCTGTCTGCATAAAACCAGTGTCGTCCTCCCCATCAATCTAGATAAAACCAGTGCCGTCGTACCCAACGAACTAGATAAAACCAGTGCCATCCTCCCCATCTAACTACATAATACCAGTGCCGTCCTCTCCATCTCTCTACATAAAACCAGTGCCATCTTCCTCATCTATCTGCATAAGACCATTGCCGTCCTACCCATCTATCTACATAAAACAAGTGCCGTGCTCCCCGTCTATCTACATAAAATCAGTGCCGTCCTACCCATCTATCTACATAAAACAAGTGCCGTCCTCCCCATCTATCTACATAAAATCAGTGCCATCCTCCCCATCTATCTACATAAAACCAGTGCCGTCCTCCCCATTTGTCTGCATAAAACCAGTGCCATCCTACCCATCTATCTACATAAAACCAGTGCCGTCCTCCCCATCTATCTACATAAAACCAGTCCTGTTCGCTGCATCTCTCTACATAAAACCAGTGCCACCCTACCCATCTATATACATAATACCAGTGCCGTACTCTCCATCTCTCTCATAAAACCAGTACCGTCCTCCCCATCTATCTATATAAAACAAGTGCCATCCTTTCCATCTCTCTACATGAATCCAGTGCCGTCCTCCACATCTCTCTACATAAAACCAGTGCCATCTTCCTCATCTATCTGCATAAGACCATTGCCGTCCTACCCATCTATCTACATAAAACCAGTGCTGTGCTACTGATCCATCAACATAAAACCAGTGCCGTCCTCCCATCTATTTACATAAAACCAGACCTGTCCTCTGCATCTCTCTACATAAAACCAGTGCCACCCTACCCATCTATATTCATAATAGCAGTGCCGTACTCTCCATCTCTCTCATAAAACCAGTACCGTCCTCCCCATCTGTCTGCATAAACCAGTTTCGTCCTCCCCATCAATCTAGATAAAACCAGTGCCGTCGTACCCAACGAACTAGATAAAACCAGTGCCATCCTCCCCATCTAACTACATAATACCAGTGCCGTCCTCTCCATCTCTCTACATAAAACCAGTGCCATCTTCCTCATCTATCTGCATAAGACCATTGCCGTCCTACAGATCTATCTACATAAAACAAGTGCCGTCCTCCCCATCTATCTACATAAAATCAGTGCCATCCTACTCATCTATCCACATAAAACCAGTGCCAAACTCCCCATCTCTCTACATAAAACCAGTGCCACCCTACCCATCTATATACATAATACCAGTGCCGTACTCTCCATCTCTCTCATAAAACCAGTACCGTCCTCCCCATCTGACTGCATAAAAACAGTGTCGTCCTCCCCATCAATCTAGATAAAACCAGTGCCATCGTACCCAACGAACTAGATAAAACCAGTGCCATCCTCCCCATCTAACTACATAATACCAGTGCCGTCCTCTCTATCTCTCTACATAAAACCAGTGCCATCTTCCTCATCTATCTGCATAAGACCATTCCCGTCCTACCCATCTATCTACATAAAACCAGTGCCGTGCTACTGATCCTTCAACATAAAACCAGTGTTGTCCTCCCCATCTATCTACATAAAACCTGTGCAGTTCACCCCATCTATCTACATAAAACCAGTGCCCATTCTCTCCATCTCTCTACATGAATCCAGTGCCGTCCTCCACATCTCTCTACATAAAACCAGTGCCATCCTACTAATCTATCTACATAAAACCAGTGCCGTCCTACTGATGCATCAACATTAAACCAGTGCATTCCACCCCATCTCTCTAAATAGAACCAGTGCCCTCCTACCTATCTAACCACATAAAACCAGTGCCGTCCTCTCCATCTCTCTACATAAAACCAGTGCCATCTTCCTCATCTATCTGCATAAGACCATTGCCGTCCTACCCATCTATCTACATAAAACAAGTGCCGTCCTCCCCATCTATCTACATAAAATGAGTGCCGTCCTACCTATCTATCTACATAAAACAAGTGCCGTCCTCCCCATCTATCTACATAAAATCAGTGCCATCCTCCCCATCTATCTACATAAAACCAGTGCCGTCCTCCACATTTGTCTACATAAAACCAATGCCATCCTACCCATCTATCTACATAAAACCAGTGCCGTCCCCCCATCTATCTACATAAAACCAGTCCTGTCCTCTGCATCTCTCTACATAAAATCAGTGCCACCCTACCCATCTATATACATAATACCAGTGCCGTACTCTCCATCTCTCTCATAAAACCAGTACCGTCCTCCGCATCTGTCTGCATAAAACCAGTGTCGCCCTCCCTATCAATCTGGATAAAACCAGTGTCGCCTTCCCTATCAATCTCGATAAAACCAGTGCCACCCTCCCCATCTAACTACATAATACCAGGGCCGTCCTCTCCATCTCTCTACATAAAACCAGTGCCATTCTACTCATCTATCTACATAAAACCAGTGCCATCCTCCCCATCTATCTACATAAAACCAGTGCCACCCTCCCAATCTATCTACATAAAACCAGTGCCATCCTACTCATCTATCTACATAAAACCAGTGCCATCCTCCCCATCTATCTACATAAAACCAGTGCCATCCTCCCCATCTCTCTAAATAAAACCAGTGCCGTCCTACCCACCCGTCGACATAAAACCAGTGCCATCCTCTCCATCTAACTACATAATACCAGTGCAGTCCTCTCCATCTCTCTACATAAAAGCAGTGCCATTTTCCTCATCTATCTACATAAGACCATTGCCGTCCTACCTATCTATCTACATAAAACCAGTGCCGTGCTACTGATCCATCAACATAAAACCAGTGCCATCCACCCCATCTCTCTAAATAAAACAAGTGCCGTCCTACCCACCCGTCGACATAAAACCAGTGCCATCCTACCCATCTAACTAGATAAAACCTGTGCAGTCCTCCCCAACTAAGTACATAAAACCAGTGTCATCCTCCCCATCTATCTACATAAAACCAGTGCCGTCCTCCCGATCTATCTATATAAAACTAGTGCAATCCTTTCCATCTCTCTAAATACTACCAGTGCCGTCCTCCCCATCTAACTACATAAAACCAGTGCCGTCCTCCCCATCTATCTACATAAAACCAGTGCCATCCTTCCCATCTATCCACATAAAACCAGTGCCGTCCTCCTCATCTATATACATAAAACCAGTGCCGTCCTACCCATCTATCTACATAAAACAAGTGCCGTCCCACCTATCTATCTACATTAAACCAGTGCCACCGTACACATCTATATACATAATACCAGTACCGTCCTCTCCATCTGCCTGCATAACACCAGTGTCGTCCTCCCCATCAATCTACATAAAACCAGTGCCATCCTACCCATCTATCTACATAAAACCAGTGCCGTCCTCCCCATCTATTTACATAAAACCAGTCCTGTACTGTGCATCTCTCTACATAAAACCAGTGCCACCCTACCCATCTATATACATAATAGCAGTGCCGTACTCTCCATCTCTCTCATAAAACCAGTACCGTCCTCCCCATCTGTCTGCATAAACCAGTGTCGTCCTCCCCATCAATCTAGATAAAACCAGTGCCGTCGTACCCAACGAACTAGATAAAACCAGTGCCATCCTCCCCATCTAACTACATAATACCAGTGCCGTCCTCTCCATCTCTCTACATAAAACCAGGGCCATCTTCCTCATCTATCTGCATAAGACCATTGCCGTCCTACTCATCTATCTACATAAAACAAGTGCCGTCCTCCCCATCTATCTACATAAAACCAGTGCCGTCCTCCCCATTTATCTACATAAAACCAGTGCCATCTTACCCATCTATCTACATAAAACCAGTGCCGTCCCCCCATCTATCTACATAAAACCAGTCCTGTCCTCTGCATCTCTCTACATAAAACCAGTGCCACCCTACCCATCTATATACATAATACCAGTGCCGTACTCTCCATCTCTCTCATAAAACCAGTACTGTCCTTCCCATCTGTCTGCATAAAAACAGTGACGTCCTCCCTATCAATCTATATAAAACCAGTGCCGTCGTACCCAACGTACTAGATAAAACCAGTGCCATCCTCCCCATCCATCTACATAAAACCAGTGCCGTCCTTCCCATCTATCTACATAAAACCAGTGTCGTCCACCCCATCTATCTACATAAAATCAGTGCCATCCTACTCATCTATCTACATAAAACCAGTGCCATCCTCCCCATCTATCTACATAAAACCAGTGCCATCCTCCCGATCTATCAACATAAAACCAGTGCCGTCCTACCCATCTATCTACGTAAAACCAGTGCCGTGTTCTCAATCTCTCTACATAAAACAGTGTCATCCTCCCATCTCTCTAAATAAAACCTGTGCCGTCCTACCCACCCGTCGACATAAAACCAGTGCCATCCTCCCCATCTAACTACATAATACCAGTGCAGTCCTCTCCATCTCTCTACATAAAAGCAGTGCCATCTTCCTCATCTATCTACATAAGACCATTGCCGTCCAACCCATCTATCTACATAAAACCAGTGCCGTGCTACTGATCCATCAACATAAAACCAGTGTCGTCCTCCCCATCTATCTACATAAAATCAGTGCCATCCTACTCATCTATCTACATAAAACCAGTGCCATCCTCCCCATCTATCTACATAAAACCAGTGCCATCCTCCCCATCTATCTACATAAAACCAGTGCCCTCCTCCCCATCTATCTACATAAAACCAGTGCCGTCCTACCCATCTATCTACGTAAAACCAGTGCCGTGTTCTCAATCTCTCTACATAAAACCAGTGGCATCCTCCCCATCTCTCTAAATAAAACCAGTGCCGTCCTACCCACCCGTCGACATAAAACCAGTGCCATCCTCCCCATCTAACTACATAATACCAGTGCAGTCCTCTCCATCTCTCTACATAAAAGCAGTGCCATCATCCTCATCTATCTGCATAAGACCATTGCCGTCCTACCCATCTATCTGCATAAAACTAGTGCCGTGCTACTGATCCATCAACATAAAACCAGTGCCATCCACCCCATCTCTCTAAATAAAACCAGTGCCCTCCTACCCATCTAACTACATAAAATCAGTACTGTCCTCCTGATCTATCTACATAAAACCAGTGCCGTCCTACCCATCTATCTACATAAAACCAGTGCCGTCCCACCCATCTATCTACATAAAACCAGTGCCACCCTGCACATCTATATACATAATACCAGTGCCGTACCCTCCATCTCTCTCATAAAACCAGTACCGTCCTCCCCATCTGTGTGCATAAAACCAGTGTCGTCCTCCCCATCTATCTAGATAAAACCAGTGCCGTCGTACCCAACGAACTAGATAAAACCAGCGCCATCCTCCCCATCTAACTACATAATAGCAGTGCCGTCCTCGCCATCGCTCTACATAAAACCAGTGCCATCTTCCTCATCTATCTACATAAGACCATTGCCGTCCTACCTATCTACATAAAACCAGTGCCGTGCTACTGATCCATCAACATAAAACCAGTGCCATCCACCCCATCTCTCTATATAAAACCAGTGCCCTCATCTCTATCTCTCTACATAAAACCAGTGCCGTCCTACCCATCTATCTACATAAAACCAGTGTCGTCCACCCCATCTATCTACATAAAATCAGTGCCATCCTACTCATCTATCTACATAAAACCAGTGCCATCCTCCCCATCTATCTACATAAAACCAGTGTCGTCCACCTCATCTATCTACATAAAATCAGTGCCATCCTACTCATCTATCTACATAAAACCAGTGCCATCCTCCCCATCTATCTACATAAAACCAGTGCCATCCTACCCATCTATCTACGTAAAACCAGTGCCGTGTTCTCAATCTCTCTACATAAAACCAGTGTCATCCTCCCATCTCTCTAAATAAAACCAGTGCCGTCCTACCCACCCGTCGACATAAAACCAGTGCCATCCTCCCCATCTAACTACATAATACCAGTGCAGTCCTCTCCATCTCTCTACATAAAAGCAGTGCCATCTTCCTCATCTATCTACATAAGACCATTGCCGTCCTACCCATCTATCTACATAAAACCAGTGCCATCCACCCCATCTCTCTATATAAAACCAGTGCCATCCTCCCCATCTATCTACATAAAACCAGTGCCGTCCTACCCATCTATCAACGTAAATCCAGTGCCGTGTTCTCAATCTCTCTACATAAAACCTGTGCCATCCTCCCCATCTCTCTAAATAAAACCAGTGCCGTCCGACCCACCCGTCGACATAAAACCAGTGCCATCCTCCCCATCTAACTACATAATACCAGTGCAGTCCTCTCCATCTCTCTACATAAAAGCAGTGCCATCTTCCTCATCTATCTGCATAAGACCAATGCCGTCCTACCTATCTATCTACATAAAACCAGTGCCGTGCTACTGATCCATCAACATAAAACCAGTGCCATCCACCCCATCTCTCTAAATAAAAACAGTGCCGTCCTACCCATCCGTCTACATAAAACCAGTGCCATCCTACCCATCAAACTACATAAAACCTGTGCCGTCCTCCCCATCTATCTACATAAAACCAGTGCCATCCTCCCGATCTATCAACATAAAACCAGTGCCGTCCTACCCATCTATCTACGTAAAACCAATGCCGTGTTCTCAATCTCTCTACATAAAACCAGTGTCATCCTCCCATCTCTCTAAATAAAACCAGTGCCGTCCTGCCCACCCGTCGACATAAAACCAGTGCCATCCTCCCCATCTAACTACATAATACCAGTGCAGTCCTCTCCATCTCTCGACATAAAAGCAGTGCCATCTTCCTCATCTATCTACATAAGACCATTGCCGTCCTACCCATCTATCTACATAAAACCAGTGCCGTGCTACTGATCCATCAACATAAAACCAGTGTCGTCCTCCCCATCTATCTACATAAAACCAGTGCCGTCCTCCCCATCTATCTACATAAAATCAGTGCAGTCCACCCCATCTATCTACATAAAACCAGTGCCATCCTCCCCATCTATCTACATAAAACCAGTGCCATCCACCCCATCTATCTACATAAAACCAGTGCCACCCTACCCATCTATATACATAATACCAGTGCCGTACTCTCCATCTCTCTCATAAAACCAGTACCGTCCTCCCCATCTGTCTGCATAAAACCAGTGTCGTCCTCCCCATCAATCTAGATAAAACCAGTGCCGTCGTACCCATCGAACTAGATAAAACCAGTGCCATCCACCCAATCTAACTACATAATACCAGTGCCGTCCTCTCCATCTCTCTACATAAAACCAGTGCCATCCACCCAATCTAACTACATAATACCAGTGCCGTCCTCTCCATCTCTCTACATAAAACCAGTGCCATCTTCCTCATCTATCTGCATAAGACCATTGCCGTCCTACCCAACCATCGACATAAAACCAGTGCCATCTTCCTCATCTATCTGCATAAGACCATTCCCGTCCTACCCATCTATCTACATAAAACCAGTGCCGTGCCACTGATCCATCAACATAAAACCAGTGCCGTCCTCCCCATCTATCTACATAAAACCAGTGCCATCCTACCCATCTATCTACATAAAACCAGTGCCGTCCTCCCCATGTATTTCCATAAAACCAGTCCTGTCCTCTGCATCTCTCTACATAAAACCAGTGCCACCCTACCCATCTATATACATAATACCCGTGGCGTACTCTCCATCTCTCTCATAAAACCAGTACCGTCCTCCCCATCTGTCTGCATAAAACCAGTGTCGTCCTCCCCATCAATCTAGATAAAACCAGTGCCGTCGTACCCAACGAACTAGATAAAACCAGTGCCATCCTCCCCATCTAACTACATACTACCAGTGCCGTCCTCTCCATCTCTCGACATAAAACCAGTGCCATCCTCCCCATCTATCTACATAAAACCAGTGCCATCCTCCCCATCTATCTACATAAAACCAGTGCCATCCTCCCCATCTATCTACATAAAACCAGTGCCGTCCTACCCATCTATCTACGTAGAATCAGTGCCGTGTTCTCAATCTCTCTACATAAAACCAGTGCCATCCTCCCCATCTCTCTAAATGAAACCAGTGCCGTCCTACCCACCCGTCGACATAAAACCAGTGCCATCCTCCCCATCTAACTACATAATACCAGTGCAGTCCTCTCCATCTCTCTACATAAAAGCAGTGCCATCATCCTCATCTATCTGCATAAGACCATTGCCGTCCTCCCCATCTATCTACATAAAACCAGTGCCGTGCTACTGATCCATCAACATAAAACCAGTGCCGTCCTCCCCATCTATCTATATAAAACTAGTGCCATCCTTTCCATCTCTCTACATAATACCAGTGCCGTCCTCCCCATCTATCTACATAAAATCAGTGCCATCCTACTCATCTATCCACATAAAACCAGTGCCAAACTCCCCATCTATCTACATAAAACCAGTGCCGTCCTCCCCATTTATCTACATAAAACCAGTGCCATCCTACCCATCTATATACATAATACCAGTGCCGTACTCTCCATCTCTCTCATAAAACCAGTACCGTCCTCCCCATCTGACTGCATAAAAACAGTGTCGTCCTCCCCATCAATCTAGATAAAACCAGTGCCATCGTACCTAACGAACTAGATAAAACCAGTGCCATCTTCCCCATCTAACTAAATAATACCAGTGCCATCCTCTCTAGCTCTCTACATAAAACCAGTGCCATCTTCCTCATCTATCTGCATAAGACCATTCCCGTCCTACCCATCTATCTACATAAAACCAGTGCCGTGCTACTGATCCATCAACATAAAACCAGTGTCGTCCTCCCCTTCTATCTACATAAAACCAGTGCCGTCCTCCCCATTTATCTACATAAAACCAGTGCCACCCTACCCATCTATATACATAATACCAGTGCCGTACTCTCCATCTCTCTCATAAAACCAGTACCGTCCTCCCCATCTGTCTGCATAACACCAGTGTCGTCCTCCCTATCAATCTAGATAAAACCAGTGCCGTCGTACCCAACATACTAGATAAAACCAGCGCCATCCTCCCCATCTAACTACATAATACCAGTGCCATCCTCTCCATCTCTCTACATAAAACCAGTGCCATCTTCCTCATCTATCTGCATAAGACCATTGCCGTCCTACCCATCTATATACATAATACCATTGCCGTCCTACCCATCTATCTACATAAAACCAGTGCCGTGCTACTGATCCATCAACATAAAACCAGTGTCGTCCTCCCCATCTATCTACATAAAACCAGTGCAGTCCACCCCATCTATCTACATAAAATCAGTGCCATCCTACTGATCTATCTACATAAAACCAGTGCCATCCTCCCCATCTATCTACATAAAACCAGTGCCATCCTCCCCATCTATCTACATAAAACCAGGGCCGTCCTACCCATCTATCTACGTAAAACCAGTGCCGTGTTCTCAATCTCTCTACATAAAACCAGTGGCATCCTCCCCATCTCTCTAAATAAAACCAGTGCCGTCCTACCCACCCGTCGACATAAAACCAGTGTCATCCTCCCCATCTATCTACATAATACCAGTGCAGTCCTCTCCATCTCTCTACATAAAAGCAGTGCCATCATCCTCATCTATCTGCATAAGACCATTGCCGTCGTACCCATCTATCTGCATAAAACTAGTGTCGTGCTACTGATCCATCAACATAAAACCAGTGCCATCTACCCCAACTCTCTAAATAAAACCAGTGCCCTCCTACCCATCTATCTACATAAAACCAGTGCCATCCTCCCCATCTATCTACATAAAACCAGTGCCGTCCTCCCCATTTGTCTACATAAAACCAGTGCCGTCCTCCCCATTTGTCTACATAAAACCAGTGCCATCCTACCCATCTATATACATAATACCAGTGACGTACTCTCCATCTCTCTCATAAAACCAGTACCGTCCTGCCCATCTGTCTGCATAAAACCAGTGTCGTCCTCCCCATCAATCTAGATAAAACCAGTGCCGTCGTACCCATCGAACTAGATAAAATCAGTGCCATCCTCCCAATCTAACTACATAATACCAGTGCCGTCCTCTCCATCTCTCTACATAAAACCAGTGCCATCTTCCTCATCTATCTGCATAAGACCATTGCCGTCCTACCCATCTATCTACATAAAACTAGTGCCATCTTCCTCATCTATCTGCATAAGACCATTGCCGTCCTACCCATCTATCTACATTAAACCAGAGCCGTGCTACTGATCCATCAACATAAAACCAGTGCCGTCCTCCCCATCTATTTACATAAAACCAGACCTGTCCTCTGCATCTCTCTACATAAAACCAGTGCCACCCTACCCATCTATATACATAATACCAGTGCCGTACTCTCCATCTCTCTCATAAAACCAGTACCGTCCTCCCCATCAATCTAGATAAAGCAGTGCCGTCGTACCCAACGAACTAGATAAAACCAGTGCCATCCTCCCCATCTAACTACATAATACCAGTGCCGTCCTCTCCATCTCTCTACATAAAACCAGTGCCATCTTCCTCATCTATCTGCATAAGACCATTGCCGTCCTACCCATCTATCTACATAAAACCAGTGCCATCTTCCTCATCTATCTGCATAAGACCATTGCCGTCCTACCCATCTATCTACATAAAACCAGTGCCGTGCTACTGATCCATCAACATAAAACCAGTGTTGTCCTCCACATCTATCTACATAAAACAAGTGCCGTCCTCCCCATCTATCTACATAAAATCAGTGCCGTCCTACCATCTATCTAAGTAAAACCAGTGCCGTGTTCTCAATCTCTGTACATAAAACCAGTGCCATCCTCCCCATCTCTCTAAATAAAGCCAGTGCCGTCCTACCCATCTATCTACATAAAATCAGTGCCATCTTACTCATCTATCTACATAAAACCAGTGCCATCCTCCCCATCTATCTACATACAACCAGTCCTGTCCTATGCATCTCTCTACATAAAACCAGTGCCACCATACCCATCTATATACATAATACCCGTGCCGTACTCTCCATCTCTCTCATAAAACCAGTACCGTCCTCCCCATCTGTCTGCATAAAACCAGTGTCCTCCTCCCTATCAATCTAGATAAAACCAGTGCCGTCGTACCCAACGTTCTAGATAAAACCAGTGCCATCCTCCCCATCTAACTAAATACTACCAGTGCCGTCCTCTACATCTCTCGACATAAAACCAGTGCCATCCTCCCTATCTATCTACATAAAACCAGTGCCATCCTCCCCATCTATCTAAATGAAACCAGTGCTGTCCTACCCACCCGTCGACATAAAACCAGTGCCATCCTCCCCATCTAACTACATAATACCAGTGCAGTCCTCTCCATCTCTCTACATAAAAGCAGTGCCATCATCCTCATCTATCTGCATAAGACCATTGCCGTCCTCCCCATCTATCTACATAAAACCAGTGCCGTGCTACTGATCCATCAACATAAAACCAGTGCCGTCCTCCCCATCTATCTATATAAAACTAGTGCCGTCCTTTCCATCTCTCTACATAATACCAGTGCCGTCCTCCCCATCTAACTACATGAAACAAGTGCCGTCCTCCCCATCTATCTACATAAAATCAGTGCCATCCTCCCCATCTATCTACATAAAACCAGTGCCATCCTCCCCATCTATCTACATAAAACCAGTGCCGTCCTACACATCTATCTACGTAAAACCCGTGCCGTGTTCTCAATCTCTCTACATAAAACCAGTGCCATCCTCCCCATCTCTCTAAATGAAACCAGTGCTGTCCTACCCACCCGTCGACATAAAACCAGTGCCATCCTCCCCATCTAACTACATAATACCAGTGCAGTCCTCTCCATCTCTCTACATAAAAGCAGTGCCATCATCCTCATCTATCTGCATAAGACCATTGCCGTCCTCCCCATCTATCTACATAAAACCAGTGCCGTGCTACTGATCCATCAACATAAAACCAGTGCCGTCCTCCCCATCTATCTATATAAAACTAGTGCCGTCCTTTCCATCTCTCTACATAATACCAGTGCCGTCCTCCCCATCTAACTACATGAAACAAGTGCCGTCCTCCCCATCTATCTACATAAAATCAGTGCCATCCTACTCATCTATCCACATAAAACCAGTGCCAAACTCCCCATCTATCTACATAAAATCACTGCCGTCCTCCCCATTTATCTACATAAAACCAGTGCCATCCTACCCATCTATATACATAATACCAGTGCCGTACTCTCCATCTCTCTCATAAAACCAGTACCGTCTTCCCCATCTGACTGCATAAAAACAGTGTCGTCCTCCCCATCAATCTAGATAAAACCAGTGCCATCGTACCCAACGAACTAGATAAAACCAGTGCCATCCTCCCCATCTAACTACATAATACCAGTGCCATCCTCTCTATCTCTCGACATAAAACCAGTGCCATCTTCCTCATCTATCTGCATAAGACCATTCCCGTCCTACCCATCTATCTACATAAAACCAGTGCCGTGATACTGATCCTTCAACATAAAACCAGTGTTGTCCTCCCCATCTATCTACATAAAACCAGTGCAGTTCACCCCATCTATCTACATAAAACCAGTGCCCATTCTCTCCATCTCTCTACATGAATCCAGTGCCGTCCTCCACATCTCTCTACATAAAACCAGTGCCATCCTACTCATCTATCTACATAAAACCAGTGCCATCCTACTCATCTATCTACATAAAACCAGTGCCGTCCTACTGATCCATCAACATAAAACCAGTGCATTCCACCCCATCTCTCTAAATAGAACCAGTGCCCTCCTACCCATCTAACTACATAAAACCAGTGCCGTCCTCTCCATCTCTCTACATAAAACCAGTGCCATCTTCCTCATCTATCTGCATAAGACCATTGCCGTCCTACCCATCTATCTACATAAAACAAGTGCCGTCCTCCCCATCTATCTACATAAAATCAGTGCCATCCTCCCCATCTATCTACATAAAACCAGTGCCGTCCTCCCCATTTGTCTACATAAAACCAGTGCCATCCTACCCATCTATCTACATAAAACCAGTGCCGTCCCCCCATCTATCTACATAAAACCAGTCCTGTCCTCTGCATCTCTCTACATAAAACCAGTGCCACCCTACCCATCTATATACATAATACCAGTGCCGTTCTCTCCATCTCTCTCATAAAACCAGTACCGTCCTCCCCATCTGTCTGCATAAAACCAGTTTCGCCCTCCCTATCAATCTAGATAAAACCAGTGTCGCCCTCCCTATCAATCTAGATAAAACCAGTGCCACCCTCCCCATCTATCTACATAAAACCAGTGCCGTCCTCCCCATTTGTCTACATAAAACCAGTGCCATCCTACCCATCTATCTACATAAAACCAGTGCCGTCCCCCCATCTATCTACATAAAACCAGTGCCGTCCCCCCATCTATCTACATAACAGCAGTCCTGTCCTCTGCATCTCTCTACATAAAACCAGTGCCACCCTACCCATCTATATACATAATACCAGTGCCGTTCTCTCCATCTCTCTCATAAAACCAGTACCGTCCTCCCCATCTGTCTGCATAAAACAAGTGTCGCCCTCCCTATCAATCTAGATAAAACCAGTGTCGCCCTCCCTATCAATCTAGATAAAACCAGTGCCACCCTCCCCATCTAACTACATAATACCAGTGCCGTCCTCTCCATCTCTCTACATAAAACCAGTGCCATCCTACTCATCTATCTACAGAAAACCAGTGCCATCCTCCCCATCTATCTACATAAAACCAGTGCCATCCTCCCGATCTATCTACATAAAACCAGTGCCGTCCTACCCATCTATCTACGTAAAACCAATGCCGTCCTACCCATCTATCTACGTAAAACCAGTGCCGTGTTCTCAATCTCTCTACATAAAACCAGTGTCATCCTCCCCATCTCTCTAAATAAAACCAGTGCCGTCCTACCCATCCGTCTACATAAAACCAGTGCCATCCTCCCCATCTAACTACATAAAACCAGTGCCGTGCTACTGATCCATCAACGTAAAACCAGTGCCATCCACCCCATCTCTCTAAATAAAAACAGTGCCGTCCTACCCATCCGTCTACATAAAACCAGTGCCATCCTCCCCATCTAACTACATAAAACCAGTGCCGTCCTCCCCATCTATCTACATAAAACCAGTGCCGTCCTCCCCATCTATCTACATAAAACCAGTGCCGTCCTCCCCATCTATCTACATAAAACCAGTGCCATCCTACCCAACTATCTACATAAAACCAGTGTCGTCCACCCCATCCAACTACATAAAACCAGTGCCGTCCTCCTCATCTATATACATAAAACCAGTGCCGTCCTACCCATCTATCTACATAAAACAAGTGCCGTCCCACCTATCTATCTACATAAAACCAGTGCCACCGTACACATCTATATACATAATACCAGTGCCGTACTCTCCATCTCTCTCATAAAACCAGTACCGTCCTCCCCATCTGTCTGCATAACACCAGTGTCGTCCTCCCCATCAATCTAGATAAAACCAGTGCCGTCGTACCCAACGAACTAGATAAAACCAGTGCCATCCTCCCCATCTAACTACATAATACCAGTGCTGTCCTCTACATCTCTCTACATAAAACCAGTGCCATCTTCCTCATCTATCTGCATAAGACCATTGCCGTCCTACTCATCTATCTATATAAAACCAGTGCCGTGCTGCTGATCCATCAACATAAAACCAGTGTCGTCCTCCCCATCTATCTACATAAAACCAGAGCCGTCCTCCCCATCTATCTACATAAAACCAGTGCCATCCTACCCATCTATCTACATAAAACCAGTGCCGTCCTCCCCATCTATTTACATAAAACCAGTCCTGTCCTCTGCATCTCTCTACATAAAACCAGTGCCACCCTACCCATCTATATACATAATAGCAGTGCCGTACTCTCCATCTCTCTCATAAAACCAGTACCGTCCTCCCCATCTGTCTGCATAAAACCAGTGTCGTCCTCCCCATCAATCTAGATAAAACCAGTGCTGTCGTACCCAACGAACTAGATAAAACCAGTGCCATCCTCCCCATCTAACTACATAATACCAGTGCCGTCCTCTCCATCTCTCTACATAAAACCAGTGCCATCTTCCTCATCTATCTGCAAAAGACCATTGCCGTCCTACCCATCTATCTACATAAAGCAAGTGCCGTCCTCCCTATCTATCTACATAAAATCAGTGCCGTCCTACCCATCTATCTACATAAAGCCAGTGCCATCCTACCCATCTATCTACATAAAACCAGTGCCGCCCCCCATCTATCTACATAAAACCAGTCCTGTCCTCTGCATCTCTCTACATAAAACCAGTGCCACCCTACGCATCTATACACATAATACCAGTGCCGTACTCTCCATCTCTCTCATAAAACCAGTACCGTCCTCCCCATCTGTCTGCATAACACCAGTGTCGTCCTCCCTATCAATCTAGATAAAACCAGTGCCGTCGTACCCAACGTACTAGATAAAACCAGTGCCATCCTCCCCATCTAACTACATAATACCAGTGCCGTCCTCTCCATCTCTCTACATAAAACCAGTGCCATCTTCCTCATCTCTCTGCATAAGACCATTGCCGTCCTACCCATCTATCTACATAAAACCAGTGCCGTGCTACTGATCCATCAACATAAAACCAGTGCCGTCCTCCCCATCTATTTACATAAAACCAGTCCTGTCCTCTGCATCTCTCTACATAAAACCAGTGCCACCCTACCCATCTATATACATAATAGCAGTGCCGTACTCTCCATCCCGCTCATAAAACCAGTACCGTCCTCCCCATCTGTCTGCATAAAACCAGTGTCGTCCTCCCCATCAATCTAGATAAAACCAGTGCCGTCGTACCCAACGAACTAGATAAAACCAGTGCCATCCTCCCCATCTAACTACATAATACCAGTGCCGTCCTCTCCATCTCTCTACATAAAACCAGTGCCATCTTCCTCATCTATCTGCATAAGACCATTGCCGTCCTCCCCATCTATCTACCTAAAACAAGTGCCGTCCTCCCCATCTATCTACATAAAATCAGTGCCGTCCTACCCATCTATCTACATAAAACAAGTGCCGTCCTCCCCATCTATCTACATAAAATCAGTGCCATCCTCCCCATCTATCTACATAAAACCAGTGCCGTCCTCCCGATTTGTCTACATAAAACCAGTGCCATCCTACCCATCTCTCTACATAAAACCAGTGCCATCTTCCTCATCTATCTGCATAAGACCATTGCCGTCCTACCCATCTATCTACATAAAACAAGTGCCGTCCTCCCCATCTATCTACATAAAACCAGTGCCGTCCTCCCCATTTGTCTGCATAAAACCAGTGCCATCCTACCCATCTATCTACATAAACCCAGTGACGTCCCCCCATCTATCTACACAAAACCAGTCCTGTCCTCTGCATCTCTCTACATAAAACCAGTGCCAACCTACCCATCTATATACATAATACCAGTGCCGTACTCTCCATCTCTCTCATAAAACCAGTACCGTCCTCCCCATCTGTCTGCATAAAACCAGTGTCGCCCTCCCTACCAATCTAGATAAAACCAGTGTCGCCCTCCCTATCAATCTAGATAAAACCAGTGCCACCCTCCCCATCTAACTACATAATACCAGTGCCGTCCTCTCCATCTCTCTACATAAAACCAGTGACATCCTACTCATCTATCTACATAAAACCAGTGCCATCCTCCCCATCTATCTACATAAAACCAGTGCCATCCTCCCGATCTATCTACATAAAACCAGTGCCGTCCTACCCATCTATCTACGTAAAACCAATGTCGTCCTACCCATCTATCTACGTAAAACCAGTGCCGTGTTCTCAATCTCTCTACATAAAACCAGTGTCATCCTCCCCATCTCTCTAAATAAAACCAGTGCCGTCCTACCCACCCGTCGACATAAAACCAGTGCCATCCTCTCCATCTAACTACATAATACCAGTGCAGTCCTCTCCATCTCTCTACATAAAACCAGTGCCATCTTCCTCATCTATCTGCATAAGACCATTGCCGTCCTACCCATCTATCTACATAAAACAAGTGCCGTCCTCCCCATCTATCTACATAAAATCAGTGCCGTCCTACCCATCTATCTACATAAAACAAGTGCCGTCCTCCCCATCTATCTACATAAAATCAGTGCCATCCTCCCCATCTATCTACATAAAACCAGTACCGTCCTCCCCATTTGTCTACATAAAACCAGTGCCATCCTACCCATCTATCTACATAAAACCAGTGCCGTCCCCCCATCTATCTACACAAAACCAGTCCTGTCCTCTGCATCTCTCTACATAAAACCAGTGCCACCCTACCCATCTATATACATAATACCAGTGCCGTACTCTCCATCTCTCTCATAAAACCAGTACCGTCCTCCCCATCTAACTACATAATACCAGTGCCGTCCTCTCCATCTCTCTACATAAAACCAGTGACATCCTACTCATCTATCTACATAAAACCAGTGCCATCCTCCCCATCTATCTACATAAAACCAGTGCCATCCTCCCGATCTATCTACATAAAACCAGTGCCGTCCTACCCATCTATCTACGTAAAACCAATGCCGTCCTACCCATCTATCTACGTAAAACCAGTGCCGTGTTCTCAATCTCTCTACATAAAACCAGTGTCATCCTCCCCATCTCTCTAAATAAAACCAGTGCCGTCCTACCCACCCGTCGACATAAAACCAGTGCCATCCTCCCCATCTATCTACATAAAACCAGTGCCGTCCTCCCCATTTGTCTACATAAAACCAGTGCCATCCTACCCATCTAACTAGATAAAACCTGTGCCGTCCTCCCCAACTAAGTACATAAAACCAGTGTCATCCTCCCCATCTATCCACATAAAACCAGTGCCGTCCTCCCCATCTATCTATATAAAACTAGTGCCATCCTTTCCATCTGTCTACATACTACCAGTGCCGTCCTCCCCATCTAACTACATAAAACCAGTGCCATCCTCCCCATCTATCTACATAAAACCAGTGCCATCCTACCCATCTATCTACATAAAACCAGTGTCGTCCACCCCATCCAACTACATAAAACCAGTGCCGTCCTCCTCATCTATATACATAAAACCAGTGCCGTCCTACCCATCTATCTACATAAAACAAGTGCCGTCCCACCTATCTATCTACATAAAACCAGTGCCACCGTACACATCTATATACATAATACCAGTGCCGTACTCTCCATCTCTCTCATAAAACCAGTACCGTCTTCCCCATCTGTCTGCATAACACCAGTGCCATCCTACCCATCTATCTACATAAAACCAGTGCCGTCCTCCCCATCTATTTACATAAAACCAGTCCTGTCCTCTGCATCTCTCTACATAAAACCATTGCCACCCGACCCATCTATATACATAATACCAGTGCCGTCCTCTCCATCTCTCTACATAAAACCAGTGCCATCCACCCCATCTCTCTAAATAAAACCAGTGCCGTCCTACCCACCCGTCTACATAAAACCAGTGCCATCCTACCCATCTAACTAGATAAAACCTGTGCCGTCCTCCCCAACAAAGTACATAAAACCAGTGTCATCCTCCCCATCTATCTACATAAAACCAGTGCCGTCCTCCCCATCTATCTATATAAAACTAGTGCCATCCTTTCCATCTGTCTACATACTACCAGTGCCGTCCTCCCCATCTAACTACATAAAACCAGTGCCATCCTCCCCATCTATCTACATAAAACCAGTGTCGTCCACCCCATCCAACTACATAAAACCAGTGCCGTCCTCCTCATCTATATACATAAAAGCAGTGCCGTCCTACCCATCTATCTACATAAAACAAGTGCCGTCCCACCTATCTATCTACATAAAACCAGTGCCACCGTACACATCTATATACATAATACCAGTGCCGTACTCTCCATCTCTCTCATAAAACCAGTACCGTCCTCCCCATCTGTCTGCTTAACACCAGTGTCGTCCTCCCCATCAATCTAGATAAAACCAGTGCCGTCGTACCCAACGAACTAGATAAAACCAGTGCCATCCTCCCCATCTAACTACATAATACCAGTGCCGTCCTCTACATCTCTCTACATAAAACCAGTGCCATCTTCCTCATCTATCTGCATAAGACCATTGCCGTCCTACCCATCTATCTATATAAAACCAGTGCCGTGCTACTGATCCATCAACATAAAACCAGTGTCGTCCTCCCCATCTATCTACATAAAACCAGTGCCGTCCTCCCCATCTATCTACATAAAACCAGTGCCATCCTCCCCATCTATTTACATAAAACCAGTCCTGTCCTCTGCATCTCTCTACATAAAACCAGTGCCACCCTACCCATCTATATACATAATAGCAGTGCCGTACTCTCCATCTCTGTCATAAAACCAGTACCGTCCTCCCCATCTGTCTGCATAAAACCAGTGTCGTCCTCCCCATCAATCTAGATAAAACCAGTGCCGTCGTACCCAACGAACTAGATAAAACCAGTGCCATCCTCCCCATCTAACTACATAATACCAGTGCCGTCCTCTCCATCTCTCTACATAAAACCAGTGCCATCTTCCTCATCTATCTGCATTAGACCATTGCCGTCCTACCCATCTATCTACATAAAACAAGTGCCGTCCTCCCCATCTATCTACATAAAACCAGTGCCGTCCTCCCCATTTATCTACATAAAACCAGTGCCATCCTACCCATCTATCTACATAAAACCAGTGCCGCCCCCCATCTATGTACATAAAACCAGTCCTGTCCTCTGCATCTCTCTACATAAAACCAGTGCCATCCTACTCATCTATCTACATAAAACCAGTGCCGTCCTACTGATCCATCAACATAAAACCAGTGAGATCCACCCCATCTCTCTAAATAAAACCAGTGCCCTCCTGCCCTTCTAACTACATAAAACCAGTGCCATCCACCCCATCTCTCTATATAAAATCAGTGCCGTCCTCTCTATCTCTATACATAAAACCAGTGCCGTCCTACCCATCTATCTACATAAAACCAGTGTCGTCCACCCCATCTATCTACATAAAATCAGTGCCATCCTACTCATCTATCTACATAAAACCAGTGCCATCCTCTCCATCTATCTACATAAAACCAGTGCCGTCCTACCCATCTATCTACGTAAAACCAGTGCCGTGTTCTCAATCTCTCTACATAAAACCAGTGGCATCCTCCCCATCTCTCTAAATAAAACCAGTGCCGTCCTACCCACCCATCGACATAAAACCAGTGCCATCCTCCCCATCTAACTACATAATACCAGTGCAGTCCTCTCCATCTCTCTACATAAAAGCAGTGCCATCATCCTCATCTATCTGCATAAGACCATTGCCGTCCTACCCATCTATCTGCATAAAACTAGTGCCGTGCTACTGATCCATCAACATAAAACCAGTGCCATCCACCCAATCTCTCTAAATATAACCAATGCCCTCCTACCCATCTATCTACATAAAACCAGTGCCGTCCTCCCCATCTATCTATATAAAACTAGTGCCATCCTTTCCATCTCTCTACATAATACCAGTGCCGTCCTCCCCATCTAACTACATAAAACCAGTCCTGTCCTCTGCATCTCTCTACATAAAACCAGTGCCACCCTACCCATCTATATACATAATACCAGTGCCGTACTCTCCATCTCTCTCATAAAACCAGTACCGTCCTCCCCATCTGTCTGCATAAAACCAGTGTCGTCCTCCCCATCAATCTAGATAAAACCAGTGCCGTCGTACCCATCGAACTAGATAAAACCAGTGCCATCCTCCCAATCTAACTACATAATACCAGTGCCGTCCTCTCCATCTCTCTACATAAAACCAGTGCCATCTTCCTCATCTATCTGCATGAGACCATTGCCGTCCTACCCATCTATCTACATAAAACCAGTGCCATCTTCCTCATCTATCTGCATAAGACCATTACCGTCCTACCCATCTATCTACATAAAACCAGTGCCGTGCTACTGATCCATCAACATAAAACCAGTGTTGTCCTCCCCATCTATCTACATAAAACCAGTACCGTCCTCCCCATCTATCTATATAAAACAAGTGCCATCCTTTCCATCTCTCTACATGAATCCAGTGCCGTCCTCCACATCTCTCTACATAAAACCAGTGCCATCTTCCTCATCTATCTGGATAAGACCATTGCCGTCCTACCCATCTATCTACATAAAACCAGTGCCGTGCTACTGATCCATCAACATAAAACCAGTGCCGTCCTCCCCATCTATTTACATAAAACCAGACCTGTCCTCTGCATCTCTCTACATAAAACCAGTGCCACCCTACCCATCTATATACATAATAGCAGTGCCGTACTCTCCATCTCTCTCATAAAACCAGTACCGTCCTCCCCATCTGTCTGCATAAACCAGTGTCGTCCTCCCCATCAATCTAGATAAAACCAGTGCCGTCGTACCCAACGAACTGGATAAAACCAGTGCCATCCTCCCCATCTAACTACATAATACCAGTGCCGTCCTCTCCATCTCTCTACATAAAACCAGTGCCATCTTCCTCATCTATCTGTATAAGACCATTGCCGTCCTACCCATCTATCTACATAAAACCAGTGCCACCCTACCCATCTATATACATAATACCAGTGCCGTCCTCTCCATCTCTCTACATAAAACCAGTGCCATCTTCCTCATCTATCTGCATAAGACCATTCCCGTCCTACCCATCTATCTACATAAAAGCAGTGCCGTGCTACTGATCCTTCAACATAAAACCAGTGTTGTCCTCCCCATCTATCTACATAAAACCTGTGCAGTTCACCCCATCTATCTACATAAAACCAGTGCCCATTCTCTCCATCTCTCTACATGAATCCAGTGCCGTCCTCCACATCTCTCTACATAAAACCAGTGCCATCCTACTCATCTATCTACATAAAACCAGTGCCGTCCTACTGATCCATCAACATAAAACCAGTGCATTCCACCCCATCTCTCTAAATAGAACCAGTGCCCTCCTACCCATCTAACCACATAAAACCAGTGCCGTCCTCTCCATCTCTCTACATAAAACCAGTGCCATCTTCCTCATCTATCTGCATAAGACCATTGCCGTCCTACCCATCTATCTACATAAAACAAGTGCCGTCCTCCCCATCTATCTACATAAAATCAGTGCCGTCCTACCTATCTATCTACATAAAACAAGTGCCGTCCTCCCCATCTATCTACATAAAATCAGTGCCATCCTCCCCATCTATCTACATAAAACCAGTGCCGTCCTCCCCATTTGTCTACATAAAACCAGTGCCATCCTACCCATCTATCTACATAAAACCAGTGCCGTCCTCCCCATCTATCTACATAAAACCAGTCCTGTCCTCTGCATCTCTCTACATAAAACCAGTGCCACCCTACCCATCTATATACATAATACCAGTGCCGTACTCTCCATCTCTCTCATAAAACCAGTACCGTCCTCCCCATCTGTCTGCATAAAACCAGTGTCGCCCTCCCTATCAATCTAGATAAAACCAGTGTCGCCTTCCCTATCAATCTCGATAAAACCAGTGCCACCCTCCCCATCTAACTACGTAATACCATTGCCGTCCTCTCCATCTCTCTACATAAAACCAGTGCCATTCTACTCATCTATCTACATAAAACCAGTGCCATCCTCCCCATCTATCTACATAAAACCAGTGCCATCCTCCCAATCTATCTACTTAAAACCAGTGCCATCCTACTCATCTATCTACATAAATCCAGTGCCATCCTCCCCATCTATCTACATAAAATCAGTGCCGTCCTACCTATCTATCTACATAAAACAAGTGCCGTCCTCCCCATCTATCTACATAAAATCAGTGCCATCCTCCCCATCTATCTACATAAAACCAGTGCCATCCTCCCAATCTATCTACTTAAAACCAGTGCCATCCTACTCATCTATCTACATAAATCCAGTGCCATCCTCCCCATCTATCTACATAAAATCAGTGCCGTCCTACCTATCTATCTACATAAAACAAGTGCCGTCCTCCCCATCTATCTACATAAAATCAGTGCCATCCTCCCCATCTATATACATAATACCAGTGCCGTACTCTCCATCTCTCTCATAAAACCAGTACCGTCCTCCCCATCTGTCTGCATAAAACCAGTGTCGCCCTCCCTATCAATCTAGATAAAACCAGTGTCGCCTTCCCTATCAATCTCGATAAAACCAGTGCCACCCTCCCCATCTAACTACGTAATACCATTGCCGTCCTCTCCATCTCTCTACATAAAACCAGTGCCATTCTACTCATCTATCTACATAAAACCAGTGCCATCCTCCCCATCTATCTACATAAAACCAGTGCCATCCTCCCAATCTATCTACTTAAAACCAGTGCCATCCTACTCATCTGTCTACATAAATCCAGTGCCATCCTCCCCATCTATCTACATAAAACCAGTGCCATCCTCCCGATCTGTCTACATAAAACCAGTGCCGTCCTACCCATCTATCTACGTAAAACCAGTGCCGTGTTCTCAATCTCTCTACATAAAACCAGTATCATCCTCCCGATCTCTCTAAATAAAACCAGTGCCGTCCTAGCCACCCGTCGACATAAAACCAGTGCCATTCTCTCCATCTAACTACATAATACCAGTGCAGTCCTCTCCATCTCTCTACATAAAAGCAGTGCCATTTTCCTCATCTATGTACATAAGACCATTGCCGTCCTACCTATCTATCTACATAAAACCAGTGCCGTGCTACTGATCCATCAACATAAAACCAGTGCCATCCACCCCATCTCTCTAAATAAAACCAGTGCCGTCCTAGCCACCCGTCGACATAAAACCAGTGCCATTCTCTCCATCTAACTACATAATACCAGTGCAGTCCTCTCCATCTCTCTACATAAAAGCAGTGCCATTTTCCTCATCTATGTACATAAGACCATTGCCGTCCTACCTATCTATCTACATAAAACCAGTGCCGTCCTCCCGATCTATCTATATAAAACTAGTGCCATCCTTTCCATCTCTCTAAATACTACCAGTGCCGTCCTCCCCATCTAACTACATAAAACCAGTGCCGTCCTCCCCATCTATCTACATAAAACCAGTGCCATCCTTCCCATCTATCCACATAAAACCAGTGTCGTCCACCCCATCCAACTACATAAAACCAGTGCCGTCCTCCTCATCTATATACATAAAAGCAGTGCCGTCCTACCCATCTATCTACATAAAACAAGTGCCGTCCCACCTATCTATCTACATAAAACCAGTGCCACCGTACACATCTATATACATAATACCAGTGCCGTACTCTCCATCTCTCTCATAAAACCAGTACCGTCCTCCCCATCTGTCTGCTTAACACCAGTGTCGTCCTCCCCATCAATCTAGATAAAACCAGTGCCGTCGTACCCAACGAACTAGATAAAACCAGTGCCATCCTCCCCATCTAACTACATAATACCAGTGCCGTCCTCTACATCTCTCTACATAAAACCAGTGCCATCTTCCTCATCTATCTGCATAAGACCATTGCCGTCCTACCCATCTATCTATATAAAACCAGTGCCGTGCTATTGATCCATCAACATAAAACCAGTGTCGTCCTCCCCATCTATCTACATAAAACCAGTGCCGTCCTCCCCATCTATTTACATAAAACCAGTCCTGTCCTCTGCATCTCTCTACATAAAACCAGTGCCACCCTACCCATCTATATACATAATAGCAGTGCCGTACTCTCCATCTCTCTCATAAAACCAGTACCGTCCTCCCCATCTGTCTGCATAAAACCAGTGTCGTCCTCCCCATCAATCTAGATAAAACCAGTGCCGTCGTACCCAACGAACTAGATAAAACCAGTGCCATCCTCCCCATCTAACTACATAATACCAGTGCCGTCCTCTCCATCTCTCTACATAAAACCAGTGCCATCTTCCTCATCTATCTGCATTAGACCATTGCCGTCCTACCCATCTATCTACATAAAACAAGTGCCGTCCTCCCCATCTATCTACATAAAACCAGTGCCGTCCTCCCCATTTATCTACATAAAACCAGTGCCATCCTACCCATCTATCTACATAAAACCAGTGCCGCCCCCCCATCTATGTACATAAAACCAGTCCTGTACTCTGCATCTCTCTACATAAAACCTGTGCCATCCTACTCATCTATCTACATAAAACCAGTGCCGTCCTACTGATCCATCAACATAAAACCAGTGAGATCCACCCCATCTCTCTAAATAAAACCAGTGCCCTCCTACCCTTCTAACTACATAAAACCAGTGCCATCCACCCCATCTCTCTATATAAAATCAGTGCCGTCCTCTCTATCTCTATACATAAAACCAGTGCCGTCCTACCCATCTATCTACATAAAACCAGTGTCGTCCACCCCATCTATCTACATAAAATCAGTGCCATCCTACTCATCTATCTACATAAAACCAGTCCCATCCTCTCCATCTATCTACATAAAACCAGTGCCGTCCTACCCACCCATCGACATAAAACCAGTGCCATCCTCCCCATCTAACTACATAATACCAGTGCAGTCCTCTCCATCTCTCTACATAAAAGCAGTGCCATCATCCTCATCTATCTGCATAAGACCATTGCCGTCCTACCCATCTATCTGCATAAAACTAGTGCCGTGCTACTGATCCATCAACATAAAACCAGTGCCATCCACCCAATCTCTCTAAATATAACCAGTGCCCTCCTACCCATCTATCTACATAAAACCAGTGCCATCCTCCCCCATCTATCTACATAAAACCAGTGCCGTCCTCCCCATTTGTCTACATAAAACCAGTGCCATCCTACCCATCTATCTACATAAAACCAGTGCCACCCTACCCATCTATATACATAATACCAGTGCCGTACTCTCCATCTCTCTCATAAAACCAGTACCGTCCTCCCCATCTGTCTGCATAAAACCAGTGTCGTCCTCCTCCCATCAATCTAGATAAAACCAGTGCCGTCGTACCCATCGAACTAGATAAAACCAGTGCCATCCTCCCAATCTAACTACATAATACCAGTGCCGTCCTCCACATCTCTCTACATAAAACCAGTGCCATCTTCCTCATCTATCTGCATAAGACCATTGCCGTCCTACCCATCTATCTACATAAAACCAGTGCCGTGCTACTGATCCATCAACATAAAACCAGTGCCGTCCTCCCCATCTATTTACATAAAACCAGACCTGTCCTCTGCATCTCTCTACATAAAACCAGTGCCACCCTACCCATCTATATACATAATAGCAGTGCCGTACTCTCCATCTCTCTCATAAAACCAGTACCGTCCTCCCCATCTGTCTGCATAAACCAGTGTCGTCCTCCCCATCAATCTAGATAAAACCAGTGCCGTCGTACCCATCGAACTAGATAAAACCAGTGCCATCCTCCCAATCTAACTACATAATACCAGTGCCGTCCTCTCCATCTCTCTACATAAAACCAGTGCCATCTTCCTCATCTATCTGCATAAGACCATTGCCGTCCTACCCATCTATCTACATAAAACCAGTGCCATCTTCCTCATCTATCTGCATAAGACCATTGCCGTCCTACCCATCTATCTACATAAAACCAGTGCCGTGCTACTGATCCATCAACATAAAACCAGTGTTGTCCTCCCCATCTATCTACATAAAACCAGTACCGTCCTCCCCATCTATCTATATAAAACAAGTGCCATCCTTTCCATCTCTCTACATGAATCCAGTGCCGTCCTCCACATCTCTCTACATAAAACCAGTGCCATCTTCCTCATCTATTTGCATAAGACCATTGCCGTCCTACCCCATCTATCTACATAAAACCAGTGCCGTGCTACTGAATCCATCAACATAAAAACCAGTGCCGTCCTCCCCATCTATTTACATAAAACCAGACCTGTCCTCTGCATCTCTCTACATAAAACCAGTGCCACCCTACCCATCTATATACATAATAGCAGTGCCGTACTCTCCATCTCTCTCATAAAACCAGTACCGTCCTCCCCATCTGTCTGCATAAACCAGTGTCGTCCTCCCCATCAATCTAGATAAAACCAGTGCCGTCGTACCCCAACGAACTAGATAAAACCAGTGCCATCCTCCCCATCTAACTACATAATACCAGTGCCGTCCTCTCCATCTCTCTACATAAAACCAGTGCCATCTTCCTCATCTATCTGCATAAGACCATTGCCGTCCTACCCATCTATCTACATAAAACCAGTGCCATCTTCCTCATCTATCTGCATAAGACCATTGCTGTCCTACCCATCTATCTACATAACACCAGTGCCGTGCTACTGATCCATCAACATAAAACCAGTGTTGTCCTCCCCATCTATCTACATAAAACCAGTACCGTCCTCCCCATCTATCTATATAAAACAAGTGCCATCCTTTCCATCTCTCTACATAATACCAGTTCCGTCCTCCCCATCTAACTACATAATACAAGTGCCGTCCTCCCCATCTCTCTAAATAAAACCAGTGCCGTCCTACCGATCTATCTACATAAAACAAGTGCCGTCCTCCCCATCTCTCTAAATAAAACCAGTGCCGTCCTACCCATCTATCTACATAAAATCAGTGCCATCCTACTCATCTATCTACATAAAACCAGTGCCATCCTCCCCATCTATCTACATACAACCAGTCCTTTCCTATGCATCTCTCTACATAAAACCAGTGCCACCATACCCATCTATATACATAATACCAGTGCCGTACTCTCCATCTCTCTCATAAAACCAGTACCGTCCTCCCCATCTATTTGCATAAAGCCAGTGTCGTCCTCCCCATCAATCTACATAAAACCAGTGCCATCTTCCTCATCTATCTGCATAAGACCATTGCCGTCCTACCCATCTATCTACATCAAACCAGTGCCGTGCTACTGATCCATCAACATAAAACCAGTGCCGTCCTCCCCATCTATCTATATAAAACTAGTGCCATCCTTTCCATCTCTCTACATAATACTAGTGCCGTCCTCCCCATCTAACTACATGAAACAAGTGCCGTCCTCCCCATCTATCTACATAAAATCAGTGCCATCCTACTCATCTATCCACATAAAACCAGTGCCAAACTCCCCATCTATCTACATAAAACCAGTGCCGTCCTCCCCATTTATCTACATAAAACCAGTGCCATCCTACCCATCTATCTACATAAAACCAGTGTTGTCCTCCCCATCTATCTACATGAAACAAGTGCCGTCCTCCCCATCTCTCTACATAAAACCAGTGCCACCCTACCCATCTATATACATAATACCAGTGCCGTACTCTCCATCTCTCTCATAAAACCAGTACCGTCCTCCCCATCTGACTGCATAAAAACAGTGTCGTACTCCCCATCAATCTAGATAAAACCAGTGCCATCGTACCCAACGAACTAGATAAAACCAGTGCCATCCTCCCCATCTAACTACATAATACCAGTGCCATCCTCCCCATCTCTCTAAATAAAACCAGTGCCGTTCTACCCACCCGTTGACATAAAACCAGTGCCATCCTCCCCATCTAACTACATAATACCAGTGCAGTCCTCTCCATCTCTCTACATAAAACCAGTGCCATCTTCCTCATCTATCTACATAAGACCATTGCCGTCCTACCCATCTATATACATAATACCATTGCCGTCCTACCCATCTATATACAGAAAACCAGTGCCGTCCTCTCCATCCCTCTACATAAAACCAGTGCCATCCTACCCAGCTATCTACATAAAACCAGTGCCGTCCTCCCCATCTATCTACATAAAACCAGTCCTGTCCTCTGCATCTCTCTACATAAAACCAGTGCCACCCTACCCATCTATATACATAATACCAGTGCCGTACTCTCCATCTCTCTCATAAAACCAGTACTGTCCTCCCCATCTGTCTGCATAAAACCAGTGTCGTCCTCCCCATCAATCTAGATAAAACCAGTGCCGTCGTACCCAACGAACTAGATAAATCCAGTGCCATCCTCCCCATCTAACTACATAATACCAGTGCCGTCCTCTCTATCTCTCTACATAAAACCAGTGCCATCTTCCTCATCTATCTGCATAAGACCATTCCCGTCCTACCCATCTACCTACATAAAACCAGTGCCGTGCTACTGATCCTTCAACATAAAACCAGTGTTGTCCTCCCCATCTATCTACATAAAACCTGTGCAGTTCACCCCATCTATCTACATAAAACCAGTGCCCATTCTCTCCATCTCTCTACATGAATCCAGTGCCGTCCTCCACATCTCTCTACATAAAACCAGTGCCATCCTACTCATCTATCTACATAAAACCAGTGCCGTCCTACTGATCCATCAACATAAAACCAGTGCATTCCACCCCATCTCTCTAAATAGAACCAGTGCCCTCCTACCCATCTAACCACATAAAACCAGTGCCGTCCTCTCCATCTCTCTACATAAAACCAGTGCCATCTTCCTCATCTATCTGCATAAGACCATTGCCGTCCTACCCATCTATCTACATAAAACAAGTGCCGTCCTCCCCATCTATCTACATCAAATCAGTGCCGTCCTACCTATCTATCTACATAAAACAAGTGCCGTCCTCCCCATCTGTCTGCATAAAACCAGTGTCGCCCTCCCTATCAATCTAGATAAAACCAGTGTCATTCTACTCATCTATCTACATAAAACCAGTGCCATCCTCCCCATCTATCTACATAAAGCCAGTGCCATCCTCCCAATCTATCTACATAAAACCAGTGCCATCCTACTCATCTATCTACATAAATCCAGTGCCATCCTCCCCATCTATCTACATAAAACCAGTGCCATCCTCCCGATCTGTCTACATAAAACCAGTGCCGTCCTACCCATCTATCTACGTAAAACCAGTGCCGTGTTCTCAATCTCTCTACATAAAACCAGTGTCATCCTCCCCATCTCTCTAAATAAAACCAGTGCCGTCCTAGCCACCCGTCGACATAAAACCAGTGCCATTCTCTCCATCTAACTACATAATACCAGTGCAGTCCTCTCCATCTCTCTACATAAAAGCAGTGCCATTTTCCTCATCTATCTACATAAGACCATTGCCGTCCTACCTATCTATCTACATAAAACCAGTGCCGTGCTACTGATCCATCAACATAAAACCAGTGCCATCCACCCCATCTCTCTAAATAAAACCAGTGCCGTCCTACCCACCCGTCTACATAATACCAGTGCCATCCTACCCATCTAACTAGATAAAACCTGTGCAGTCCTCCCCAACTAAGTACATAAAACCAGTGTCATCCTCCCCATCTATCTACATAAAACCAGTGCCGTCCTCCCGATCTATCTATATAAAACTAGTGCCATCCTTTCCATCTCTCTAAATACTACCAGTGCCGTCCTCCCCATCTAACTACATAAAACCAGTGCCGTCCTCCCCATCTATCTACATAAAACCAGTGCCATCCTTCCCATCTATCCACATAAAACCAGTGTCGTCCACCCCATCCAACTACATAAAACCAGTGCCGTCGTACCCAACGAACTAGATAAAACCAGTGCCATCCTCCCCATCTAACTACATAATACCAGTGCCGTCCTCTACATCTCTCTACATAAAACCAGTGCCATCTTCCTCATCTATCTGCATAAGACCATTGCCGTCCTACCCATCTATGTACATAAAACCAGTGCCGTGCTACTGATCCATCAACATAAAACCAGTGTCGTCCTCCCCATCTATCTACATAAAACCAGTGCCGTCCTCCCCATCTCTCTACATAAAACCAGTGCCATCTTCCTCATCTATCTGCATAAGACCATTGCCGTCCTACTCATCTATCTACATAAAACAAGTGCCGTCCTCCCCATCTATCTACATAAAACCAGTGCCGTCCTCCCCATTTATCTACATAAAACCAGTGCCATCTTACCCGTCTATCTACATAAAACCAGTGCCGTCCCCCCATCTATCTACATAAAACCAGTGCCATCCTACCCATCTATCTACGTAAAACCAGTGCCGTGTTCTCAATCTCTCTGCATAAAACCAGTGGCATCCTCCCTATCTCTCTAAATAAAACCAGTGCCGTCCTACCCACCCGTCGACATAAAACCAATGCCATCCTCCCCATCTAACTACATAATACCAGTGCCGTGCTCTCCATCTCTCTACATAAAACCAGTGCCATCATCCTCATCTATCTGCATAAGACCATTGCCGTCCTACCCATCTATTTGCATAAAACTAGTGCCGTGCTACTGATCCATCAACATAAAACCAGTGCCATCCACCCCATCTCTCTAAATAAAACCAGTGCCCTCCTACCCATCTAACTACATAAAACCAGTACTGTCCTCCTGATCTATCTACATAAAACCAGTGCCGTCCTACCCATCTATCTACATAAAACCAGTGCCGTCCCACCCATCTATCTACATAAAACCAGTGCCACCCTACACATCTATATACATAATACCAGTGCCGTACCCTCCATCTCTCTCATAAAACCAGTACCGTCCTCCCCATCTGTCTGCATAAAACCAGTGTCGTCCTCCCCATCTATCTAGATAAAACCAGTGCCTTCGTACCCAACGAACTAGATAAAACCAGCGCCATCCTCCCCATCTAACTACATAATACCAGTGCCGTCTTCGCCATCGCTCTAAATAAAACCAGTGCCATCTTCCTCATCTATCTACATAAGACCATTGCCGTCCTACCTATCTACATAAAACCAGTGCCGTGCTACTGATCCATCAACATAAAACCAGTGCAATCCACCCCATCTCTATATATAAAACCAGTGCCGTCCTCTCTATCTCTCTACATAAAACCAGTGCCATCCTACCCATCTATCTACATAAAACCAGTGTCGTCCACCCCATCTATCTACATAAAATCAGTACCATCCTACTCATCTATCTACATAAAACCAGTGCCATCCTCCCCATCTATCTACATAAAACCAGTGCCATCCTACCCATCTCTCTGTATAAAACCAGTGCCGTCCTCTCTATTTCTCTACATAAAACCAGTGCCGTCCTACCCATCTATCAACATAAAACCAGTGTCGTCCACCCCATCTATCTACATAAAACCAGTGCCATCCTCCCGATCTATCAACATAAAACCAGTGCCGTCCTACCCATCTATCTACGTAAAACCAATGCCGTGTTCTCAATCTCTCTACATAAAACCAGTGTCATCCTCCCATCTCTCTAAATAAAACCAGTGCCGTCCTACCCACCCGTCGACATAAAACCAGTGCCATCCTCCCCATCTAACTACATAATACCAGTGCAGTCCTCTCCATCTCTCTACATAAAAGCAGTGCCATCTTCCTCATCTATCTACATAAGACCATTGCCGTCCTACCCATCTATCTACATAAAACCAGTGCCGTGCTACTGATCCATCAACATAAAACCAGTGCCGTCCTACCCATCTATCTACGTAAATCCAGTGCCGTGTTCTCAATCTCTCTACATAAAACCAGTGCCATCCTCCCCATCTCTCTAAATAAAACCAGTGCCGTCCTACGGACCCGTCGACATAAAACCAGTGCCATCCTCTCCATCTAACTACATAATACCAGTGCAGTCCTCTTCATCTCTCTACATAAAAGCAGTGCCATCTTCCTCATCTATCTGCATAAGACCATTGCCGTCCTACCTATCTATCTACATAAAACCAGTGACGTGCTACTGATCCATCAGCATAAAACCAGTGCCATCCACCCCATCTCTCTAAATAAAAACAGTGCCGTCCTACCCATCCGTCTACATAAAACCAGTGCCATCCTACCCATCAAACTACATAAAACCTGTGCCGTCCTCCCCAACTAAGTACATAAAACCAGTGTCATCCTCCCCATCTATCTACATAAAACCAGTGCCGTCCTCCCCATCTATCTATATAAAACTAGTGCCATCCTTTCCATCTCTCTACATACTACCAGTGCCATCCTCCGCATCTAACTACATAAGACCATTGCCGTCCTACCCATCTATCTACATAAAACCAGTGCCATGCTACTGATCCATCAACATAAAACCAGTGTCGTCCTCCCCATCTACCTACATAAAATCAGTGCCGTCCTCCCCATCTATCTACATAAAATCAGTGCCATCCTACTCATCTATCTACATAAAACCAGTGCCATCCTCCCCATCTCTCTCATAAAACCAGTACCGTCCTCCCCATCTGTCTGCATAAAACCAGTGTCGTCCTCCCCATCAATCTAGATAAAACCAGTGCCGTCGTACCCAACGAACTAGATAAAACCAGTGCCATCCTCCCCATCTAACTACATAATACCAGTGCCGTCCTCTCCACCTCTCTACATAAAACCAGTGCCATCTTCCTCATCTATCTGCATAAGACCATTGCCGTCCTACCCAACTATCGACATAAAACCAGTGCCATCTTCCTCATCTATCTGCATAAGACCATTGCCGTCCTACCCATCTATCTACATAAAACCAGTGCCGTGCTACTGATCCATCAACATAAAACCAGTGTTGTCCTCCCCATCTATCTACATAAAACCAGTACCGTCCTCCCCATCTATCTATATAAAACAAGTGCCATCCTTTCCATCTCTCTACATGAATCCAGTGCCGTCCTCCACATGTATGTACATAAAACCAGTCCTGTCCTCTGCATCTCTCTACATAAAACCAGTGCCACCCTACCCATCTATATACATAATACCCGTGCCGTACTCTCCATCTCTCTCATAAAACCAGTACCGTCCTCCCCATCTGTCTGCATAAAACCAGTGTCGTCCTCCCCATCAATCTAGATAAAACCAGTGCCGTCGTACCCAACGAACTAGATAAAACCAGTGCCATCCTCCCCATCTAACTACATAATACCAGTGCCGTCCTCTCCATCTCTCTACATAAAACCAGTGCCATCTTCCTCATCTATCTGCATAAGACCATTGCCGTCCTACCCATCTATCGACATAAAACAAGTGCCGTCCTCCCCGTCTATCTACATAAAATCAGTGCCGTCCTACCCATCTATCTACATAAAACAAGTGCCGTCCTCCCCATCTATCTACATAAAATCAGTGCCATCCTACTCATCTATCTACATAAAACCAGTGCCATCCTCCCCATCTATCTACATACAACCAGTCCTGTCCTATGCATCTCTCTACATAAAACCAGTGCCATCCTACTCATCTATCCACATAAAACCAGTGCCAAACTCCCCATCTAACTACATAAAACCAGTGTCGTCCTCCCCATTTATCTGCATAAAACCAGTGCCATCCTACCCATCTATCTACATAAAACCAGTGCTGTCCTCCCCATCTATCTACATGAAACAAGTGCCGTCCTCCCCATCTCTCTACATAAAACCAGTGCCACCCTACCCATGTATATACATAATACCAGTGCCGTACTCTCCATCTCTCTCATAAAACCAGTACCGTCCACCCCATCTGACTGCATAAAAACAGTGTCGTCCTCCCCATCAATCTAGATAAAACCAGTGCCATCGTACCCAACGAACTAGATAAAACCAGTGCCATCCTCCCCATCTAACTACATAATACCAGTGCCGTCCTCTCTATCTCTCTACATAAAACCAGTGCCATCTTCCTCATCTATCTGCATAAGACCATTGCCGTCCTACCCATCTATCTACATAAAACCAGTACCGTGCTACTGATCCTTCAACATAAAACCATTGTTGTCCTCCCCGTCTATCTACATAAAATCAGTGCCGTCCTACCCATCTATCTACATAAAACAAGTGCCGTCCTCCCCATCTATCTACATAAAATCAGTGCCATCCTCCCCATCTAACTGCATAAAACCAGTGCCACCCTACACATCTATATACATAATACCAGTGCCGTACCCTCCATCTCTCTCATAAAACCAGTACCGTCCTCCCCATCTGTCTGCATAAAACCAGTGTCGTCCTCCCCATCTATCTAGATAAAACAAGTGCCGTCCTCCCCATCTATCTACATAAAATCAGTGCCATCCTACTCATCTATCTACATAAAACCAGTGCCATCCTCCCCATCTATCTACATAAAACCAGTGTCGTCCACCTCATCTATCTACATAAAATCAGTGCCATCCTACTCATCTATCTACATAAAACCAGTGCCATCCTCCCCATCTATCTACATAAAACCAGTGCCATCCTACCCATCTCTCTATATAAAACCAGTGCCGTCCTCTCTATCTCTCTACATAAAACCAGTGCCGTCCTACCCATCTATCTACATAAAACCAGTGTCGTCCACCCCATCTATCTACATAAAATCAGTGCCATCCTACTCATCTATCTACATAAAACCAGTGCCATCCTCCCCATCTATCTACATAAAACCAGTGCCATCCTCCCGATCTATCAACATAAAACCAGTGCCGTCCTACCCATCTATCTACGTAAAACCAATGCCGTGTTCTCAATCTCTCTACATAAAACCAGTGTCATCCTCCCATCTCTCTAAATAAAACCAGTGCCGTCCTGCCCACCCGTCGACATAAAACCAGTGCCATCCTCCCCATCTAACTACATAATACCAGTGCAGTCCTCTCCATCTCTCTACATAAAAGCAGTGCCATCATCCTCATCTATCTGCATAAGACGATTGCCGTCCTCCCCATCTATCTACATAAAACCAGTGCCGTGCTACTGATCCATCAACATAAAACCAGTGTCGTCCTCCCCATCTATCTACACAAAATCAGTGCCATCCACCCCATCTCTCTAAATAAAACCAGTGCCATCCTCCCGATCTAACTACATACTACCAGTGCCATCCTCCCCATCTATATACATAAAACCAGTGCCGTCCTACCCATCTATCTACGTAAAACCAGTGCCGTGTTCTCAATCTCTCTACATAAAACCAGTGCCATCCTCCCCATCTCTCTAAATGAAACCAGTGCCGTCCTACCCACCCGTCGACATAAAACCAGTGCCATCCTCCCCATCTAACTACATAATACCAGTGCAGTCCTCTCCATCTCTCTACATAAAAGCAGTGCCATCATCCTCATCTATCTGCATAAAACCAGTGCAGTCCACCCCATCTATCTACATAAAACCAGTGCCCATTCTCTCCATCTCTCTACATGAATCCAGTGCCGTCCTCCACATCTCTCTACATGATACCAGTGCCATCCTACTCATCTATTAACATAAAACCAGTGCTGTCCTACTGATCCATCAACATAAAACCAGTGCATTCCACCCCATCTCTCTAAATAGAACCAGTGCCCTCCTACCCATCTAACTACATAAAACCAGTGCCGTCCTCCTCATCTATCTACATAAAAACAGTGCCGACCTACCCATCTATCTACATAAAACCAGTGCCGTCCCACCCATCTACCTACATAAAACCAGTGCTGTCCTACCCATCTATCTACATAAAACAAATGCCGTCCTCCCCATCTGTCTGCATAAAACCAGTGTCGTCCTCCCCATCGCTCTACGTAAAACCAGTGCTGTCCTCCCCATCTATCTACATAAAGAAATGCCGTCCTCCCCATCTGTCTGCATAAAAGCAGTGTCGTCCTCCCCATCCCTATGCATAAAACCAGTGTCGTCCTCCCCGTCTCTCTACATAAAATCAGTGCCGTCCTCTCCATCTCTCTACATAATACCAGAGCCGTCCTTTCCATCTATCTACATAAAACCACAGTTGTCCTCCCCATCTACCAATATAAAACCAGTGCCTTCCTCTCTATCTCTCTACATAAAACCAGTGCCATCCACCCCATCTCTCTATATGAAACCAGAGCCGTCCTCTCTATCTGTCTACATAAAACCAGTGCCGTCCTACCCATCTATCTACATAAAGCGAGTGTCGTCCACCCCATCTATCTACATAAAATCAGTGTCATCCTACTCTTCTATCTACATAAAACCAGTGCCATCCTCCCCATCTATCTAAGTAAAACCAGTGCCGTGTTCTCAATCTCTCTACATAAAACCAGTGCCATCCTCCCCATCTATCTACATAAAATCAGTGCCATCCTACTCATCTACCTACATAAAACCAGTGCCATCCTCCCCATCTATCTACATACAACCAGTCCTGTCCTCTGCATCTCTCTACATAAAACCAGTGCTACCATACCCATCTATATACATAATACCAGTGCCGTACTCTCCATCTCTCTCGTAAAACCAGTACCGTCCTCCCCATCTATTTGCATAAAACCAGTGTCGTCCTCCCCATCAATCCAGATAACACCAGTGCCGTCGTACCCAATGAACTAGATAAAACCAGTGCCATCCTCCCCATCTAACTACATAATACCAGTGCCGTCCTCTCCATCTCTCTACATAAATCCAGTGCCATCTTCCTCATCTATCTGCATAAGACCATTGCCGTCCTACCCATCTATCTACATGAAACCAGTGCCGTGCTACTGATCCATCAACATAAAACCAGTGCCGTCCTCCCCATCTATCTATATAAAACAAGTGCCTTCCTTTCCATCTCTCTACATGAATCCAGTGCCATCCTCCACATCTCTCTACATAAAACCAGTGCAATCCGACTCATCTATCTACATAAAACCAGTGCCCGTTCTCTCCATCTCTCTACATGAATCCAGTGCCATCCTCCACATCTCTCTACATAAAACCAGTGCAATCCGACTCATCTATCTACATAAAACCAGTGCCCGTTCTCTCCATCTCTCTACATGAATCCAGTGCCATCTTCCTCATCTATCTGCATAAGACCATTCCCGTCCTACCCATCTATCTACATAAAACCAGTGCCGTGCTACTGATCCTTCAACATAAAACCAGTGTTGTCCTCCCCATCTATCTACATAAAACCTGTGCAGTTCACCCCATCTATCTACATAAAACCAGTGCCCATTCTCTCCATCTCTCTACATGAATCCAGTGCCGTCCTCCACATCTCTCTACATAAAACCAGTGCCATCCTACTCATCTATCTACATAAAACCAGTGCCGTCCTACTGATCCATCAACATAAAACCAGTGCATTCCACCCCATCTCTCTAAATAGAACCAGTGCCCTCCTACCCATCTAACCACATAAAACCAGTGCCGTCCTCTCCATCTCTCTACATAAAACCAGTGCCATCTTCCTCATCTATCTGCATAAGACCATTGCCGTCCTACCCATCTATCTACATAAAACAAGTGCCGTCCTCCCCATCTATCTACATAAAATCAGTGCCGTCCTACCTATCTATCTACATAAAACAAGTGCCGTCCTCCCCATCTATCTACATAAAATCAGTGCCATCCTCCCCATCTATCTACATAAAACCAGTGCCGTCCTCCCCATTTGTCTACATAAAAACAGTGCCATCCTACCCATCTATCTACATAAAACCAGTGCCGTCCCCCCATCTATCTATATAAAACCAGTCCTGTCCTCTGCATCTCTCTACATAAAACCAGTGCCACCCTACCCATCTATATACATAATACCAGTGCCGTAATCTCCATCTCTCTCATAAAACCAGTACCGTCCTCCCCATCTGTCTGCATAAAACCAGTGTCGTCCTCCCCATCTATCTAGATAAAACCAGTGCCGTCGTACCCAACGAACTAGATAAAACCAGTGCCATCCTCCCCATCTAACTACATAATACCAGTGCCGTCCTCTCCATCTCTCTACATAAAACCAATGACATCTTCCTCATCTATCTACATAAGATCATTGCCGTCCTACCCATCTATATACATAATACCAGTGCCATACTCTCCATCTCTCTACATGAATCCATTTCCGTCCACCCCATCTAACTACATAAAACCAGTGCCGTACTCCCCCTCTCTCTACATAAAACCAGTGCAGTCCTCCCCATCTAACTACATAAAACCAGTGCCGTCCTACCATCTAACTACATAAAACCAGTGCTGTCCTACCCATCTATCTACATAAAACAAATGCCGTCCTCCCCATCTGTCTGCATAAAAGCACTGTCGTCCTCCCCATCGCTCTACGTAAAACCAGTGCCGTCCTCCCCATCTATCTACATAAAACAAATGCCGTCCTCCCCATCTGTCTGCATAAAAGCAGTATCGTCCTCCCCATCTCTCTACATAAAAGCAGTGTCGTCCTCCCCGTCTCTCTACATAAAATCAGTGCCGTCCTCTCCATCTCTCTACATAAAACCAGTGCCGTCCTTTCCATCTATCTACATAAAACCACTGTTGTCCTCCCCATCTACCTATATAAAACCAGTGCCGTCCTCTCTATCTCTCTACATAAAACCAGTGCCGTCCTACCCATCTATCTACATAAAACAAGTATCGTCCACCCCATCTATCTACATAGAATCAGTGCCATCCTACTCATCTATCAACATAAAACCAGTGCCGTCCTACCCATCTATCTACATAAAACCTGTGTCGTCCACCCAATCTATCTACATAAAATCAGTGCCATCCTACTCATCTATCTACATAAAAGCAGTGACGACCTACCCACCCGTCTACATAAAACCAGTGCCATCCTCCCCATCTAACTACATAATACCAGTGCAGTCCTCTCCATCTCTCTACATAAAAACAGTGCCACCTTCCTCATCTCTCTACATAAGACCATTGCCGTCCTCCCCATCTATCTACATAAAATCAGTGCCATCCTACTCATCAATCTACATAATAACTGTGCCATCCTCCCCATCTATCTACATAAAACTAGTGCCATCCTACCCATCTATCTTCATAAAACCAGTGCCGTCCTCCCGATCTATCTACATAAAACCAGTGCCGTCCTCCCCATCTATCTACATAAAACCAGTCCTGTCCTCTGCATCTCTCTACATAAAACCAGTGCCACCCTACCCATCTATATACATAATACCAGTGCCGTACTCTCCATCTCTCTCATAAAACCAGTACCGTTCTCCCCATCTGTCTGCATAAAACCAGTGTCGTCCTCCCCATCAATATAGATAAAAGCAGTGCCGTCGTACCCAATGAACTAGATAAAACCAGTGCCATCCTCCCCATCAAACTACATAATACCAGTGCCGTCCTCTCCATCTCTCTACATAAAACCAGTGCCATCTTCCTCATCTATCTGCATAAGACCATTGCCGTCCTACCCATCTATCCACATAAAACCAGTGCCGTGCTACTGATCCATCGACATAAAACCAGTGTCGTCTTCCCCATCAATCTACATAAAACCAGTGCAGTCCACCCCATCTATCTACATAAAACCAGTGCCCGTTCTCTCCATCTCTCTGCATGAATCCAGTACCGTCCTCCACATCTCTCTACATCAAACCAGTGCCATCCTACTCATCTATCTACATAAAACCAGTGCCGTCCTACTGATCCATCAACATAAAACCAGTGCCATCCACCCCATCTCTCTATATAAAACCAGTGCCGTCCTCTCTATCTCTCTACATAAAACCAGTGCCGTCCTACCCATCTATCTACATAAAACCAGTGTCGTCCACCCCATCTATCTACATAAAATCAGTGCCATCCTACCCATCTATATACATAAAACCAGTGCCGTCCTCCCCAACTAAGTACAGAAAACCAGTGCCATCCTTTCCATCTCTCTACATAATACCAGTGCCGTCCTCCCCATCTAACTACATAAAACCAGTGCCGTCCTACCCATCTAACTACATAAAACCAGTGCTGTCCTACCCATCTATCTACATAAAACAAATGCCGTCCTCCCCATCTGTCTGCATAAAAGCAGTGTCGTCCTCCCCATTGCTCTACGTAAAACCAGTGCCGTCCTCCACGTCGCTCTACATAAAACAAATGCCGTCCTCCCCATCTGTCTGCATAAAAGCAGTGTCGTCCTCCCCATCCCTCTACATAAAACCAGTGTCGTCCTCCCCGTCTCTCTACATAAAATTAGTGCCGTCCTCTCCATCTCTCTACATAAAACCAGTGCCGTCCTTTCCATCTATCTACATAAAACCACTGTTGTACTGCCCATCTACCTATATAAAACCAGTGCCGTCCTCTCTATCTCTCTACATAAAACCAGTGCCGTCCTACCCATCTATCTACATAAAACCAGTGTCGTCCACCCCTTCTATCTACATAAAATCAGTGCCATCCTACTCATCTATCTACATAAAACCAGTGCCATCCACCCCATCTCTCTATATAAAACCAGTGCCGTCCTCTCTATCTCTCTACATAAAATTAGTGCCGTCCTACACATCTATCTACATAAAACCAGTGTCGTCCACCCCATCTATCTACATAAAATCAGTGCCGTGCTACTGATCCATCAGCATAAAACCAGTGTCGTCCTCCCCATCTATCTACAGAAAAACAGTGCCGTCCACCCCATCTATCTATATAAAACTAGTGCCATCCTTTCCATCTCTCTACATAATACCAGTGCCGTACTCCCCATCTAACTACATAAAACCAGTGCCGTCCTCCCCAACTAAGTACATAAAACCAGTGCCGTCCTCCCCATCTATCTACATAAAATCAGTGCCATCCTACTTATCTATCTACTTAAAACCAGTGCCATCCTCCCCATCTATCTACATAAAACCAGTGCCGTCCTCCCCATTTGTCTACATAAAAACAGTGCCATCCTACCCATCTATCTACATAAAACCAGTGCCGTCCCCCCATCTATCTATATAAAACCAGTCCTGTCCTCTGCATCTCTCTACATAAAACCAGTGCCACCCTACCCATCTATATACATAATACCAGTGCCGTAATCTCCATCTCTCTCATAAAACCAGTACCGTCCTCCCCATCTGTCTGCATAAAACCAGTGTCGTCCTCCCCATCTATCTAGATAAAACCAGTGCCGTCGTACCCAACGAACTAGATAAAACCAGTGCCATCCTCCCCATCTAACTACATAATACCAGTGCCGTCCTCTCCATCTCTCTACATAAAACCAATGACATCTTCCTCATCTATCTACATAAGATCATTGCCGTCCTACCCATCTATATACATAATACCAGTGCCATACTCTCCATCTCTCTACATGAATCCATTTCCGTCCACCCCATCTAACTACATAAAACCAGTGCCGTACTCCCCCTCTCTCTACATAAAACCAGTGCAGTCCTCCCCATCTAACTACATAAAACCAGTGCCGTCCTACCATCTAACTACATAAAACCAGTGCTGTCCTACCCATCTATCTACATAAAACAAATGCCGTCCTCCCCATCTGTCTGCATAAAAGCACTGTCGTCCTCCCCATCGCTCTACGTAAAACCAGTGCCGTCCTCCCCATCTATCTACATAAAACAAATGCCGTCCTCCCCATCTGTCTGCATAAAAGCAGTATCGTCCTCCCCATCTCTCTACATAAAAGCAGTGTCGTCCTCCCCGTCTCTCTACATAAAATCAGTGCCGTCCTCTCCATCTCTCTACATAAAACCAGTGCCGTCCTTTCCATCTATCTACATAAAACCACTGTTGTCCTCCCCATCTACCTATATAAAACCAGTGCCGTCCTCTCTATCTCTCTACATAAAACCAGTGCCGTCCTACCCATCTATCTACATAAAACAAGTATCGTCCACCCCATCTATCTACATAGAATCAGTGCCATCCTACTCATCTATCAACATAAAACCAGTGCCGTCCTACCCATCTATCTACATAAAACCTGTGTCGTCCACCCAATCTATCTACATAAAATCAGTGCCATCCTACTCATCTATCTACATAAAACCAGTGACGACCTACCCACCCGTCTACATAAAACCAGTGCCATCCTCCCCATCTAACTACATAATACCAGTGCAGTCCTCTCCATCTCTCTACATAAAAACAGTGCCACCTTCCTCATCTCTCTACATAAGACCATTGCCGTCCTCCCCATCTATCTACATAAAATCAGTGCCATCCTACTCATCAATCTACATAATAACTGTGCCATCCTCCCCATCTATCTACATAAAACTAGTGCCATCCTACCCATCTATCTTCATAAAACCAGTGCCGTCCTCCCGATCTATCTACATAAAACCAGTGCCGTCCTCCCCATCTATCTACATAAAACCAGTCCTGTCCTCTGCATCTCTCTACATAAAACCAGTGCCACCCTACCCATCTATATACATAATACCAGTGCCGTACTCTCCATCTCTCTCATAAAACCAGTACCGTTCTCCCCATCTGTCTGCATAAAACCAGTGTCGTCCTCCCCATCAATATAGATAAAAGCAGTGCCGTCGTACCCAATGAACTAGATAAAACCAGTGCCATCCTCCCCATCAAACTACATAATACCAGTGCCGTCCTCTCCATCTCTCTACATAAAACCAGTGCCATCTTCCTCATCTATCTGCATAAGACCATTGCCGTCCTACCCATCTATCCACATAAAACCAGTGCCGTGCTACTGATCCATCGACATAAAACCAGTGTCGTCTTCCCCATCAATCTACATAAAACCAGTGCAGTCCACCCCATCTATCTACATAAAACCAGTGCCCGTTCTCTCCATCTCTCTGCATGAATCCAGTACCGTCCTCCACATCTCTCTACATCAAACCAGTGCCATCCTACTCATCTATCTACATAAAACCAGTGCCGTCCTACTGATCCATCAACATAAAACCAGTGCCATCCACCCCATCTCTCTATATAAAACCAGTGCCGTCCTCTCTATCTCTCTACATAAAACCAGTGCCGTCCTACTCATCTATCTACATAAAACCAGTGTCGTCCACCCCATCTATCTACATAAAATCAGTGCCATCCTACCCATCTATATACATAAAACCAGTGCCGTCCTCCCCAACTAAGTACAGAAAACCAATGCCATCCTTTCCATCTCTCTACATAATACCAGTGCCGTCCTCCCCATCTAACTACATAAAACCAGTGCCGTCCTACCCATCTAACTACATAAAACCAGTGCTGTCCTACCCATCTATCTACATAAAACAAATGCCGTCCTCCCCATCTGTCTGCATAAAAGCAGTGTCGTCCTCCCCATTGCTCTACGTAAAACCGGTGCCGTCCTCCACGTCGCTCTACATAAAACAAATGCCGTCCTCCCCATCTGTCTGCATAAAAGCAGTGTCGTCCTCCCCATCCCTCTACATAAAACCAGTGTCGTCCTCCCCGTCTCTCTACATAAAATAAGTGCCGTCCTCTCCATCTCTCTACATAAAACCAGTGCCGTCCTTTCCATCTATCTACATAAAACCACTGTTGTACTGCCCATCTACCTATATAAAACCAGTGCCGTCCTCTCTATCTCTCTACATAAAACCAGTGCCGTCCTACCCATCTATCTACATAAAACCAGTGTCGTCCACCCCTTCTATCTACATAAAATCAGTGCCATCCTACTCATCTATCTACATAAAACCAGTGCCATCCACCCCATCTCTCTATATAAAACCAGTGCCGTCCTCTCTATCTCTCTACATAAAATTAGTGCCGTCCTACACATCTATCTACATAAAACCAGTGTCGTCCACCCCATCTATCTACATAAAATCAGTGCCGTGCTACTGATCCATCAGCATAAAACCAGTGTCGTCCTCCCCATCTATCTACAGAAAAACAGTGCCGTCCACCCCATCTATCTATATAAAACTAGTGCCATCCTTTCCATCTCTCTACATAATACCAGTGCCGTACTCCCCATCTAACTACATAAAACCAGTGCCGTCCTCCCCAACTAAGTACATAAAACCAGTGCCGTCCTCCCCATCTATCTACATAAAATCAGTGCCATCCTACTTATCTATCTACTTAAAACCAGTGCCATCCTCCCCATCTATCTACATAAAACCAGTGCCGTCCTCCCCATTTATCTACATAAAACCAGTGCCATCCTACCCATCTATCTACATAAAACCAGTGCCGTCCTCCCCATCTATCTACATAAAACCAGTCCTGTCCTCTGCATCTCTCTACATAAAACCAGTGCCACCCTACCCATCTATATACATAATACCAGTGCCGTACTCTCCATCTCTCTCATAAAACCAGTGCCATCTTCCTCATCTATCTGCATAAGATCATTGCCGTCCTACCCATCTATCTACATAAAACCAGTGCCGTGCTACTGATCCATCAACATAAAACCAGTGTCGTCCTCCCCATCTATCTACATAAAACCAGTGCAGTCCACCCATTCTATCTACATAAAACCAGTGCCCGTTCTCTCCATCTCTCTACATGAATCCAGTGCCGTCCTCCACATCTCTCTACATAAAACCAGTGCCATCCTACTCATCTATCTACATAAAACCAGTGCCGTCCTACTGATCCATCAACATAAAACCAGTGCCATCCACCCCATCTCTCTAAACAAAACCAGTGCCATCCTACCCACCCATCCACATAAAACCAGTGCCATCCTACCCATCTAACTACATAAAACCTGTGCCGTCCTCCGCAACTAAGTACATAAAACCAGTGTCATCCTCCCCACCTATCAAAATAAAACTAGTGCCATCCTTTCCACCTCTCTACATAATACCAGTGCCGTCCTCCCCATCTAACTACATAAAACCAGTGCCGTCCTCCCCATCTATCTAAGTAAAACTAGTGCCATCCTTTCCATCTCTCTACATAATACCAGTGCCGTCCTCCCCATCTAACTACATAAAACCAGTGCCGTCCTCCCCATCTATCTACATAACACCAGTGCCATCCTACCCATCTATCTACATAACACCAGTGCCGTCCTCCCCATCTATCTACATAAAACCAGTCCTGTCCTCTGCATCTCTCTACATAAAACCAGTGCCACCCTACCCATCTTACTACATAATACCAGTGCTGTCCTCTCCATCTCTCTACATAAAACCAGTGCCATCTTCCTCATCTATCTGCATAAGACCATTGCCGTCCTACCCATCTATCTACATAAAACCAGTGCCGTGCTACTGATCCATCAACATAAAACCAGTGTCGTCCTCCCCATCTATCTACAGAAAACCAGTGCCGTCCTCCCCATCTATCTACATAAAACCAGTGCCGTCCTCCCCATCTATCTACATAAAACCAGTCCTGTCCTCTGCATCTCTCTACATAAAACCAGTGGCACCCTACCCATATATATATATAATACCAGTGCCGTACTCTCCATCTCTCTCATAAAACCAGTACCGTCCTCCCCATCTGTCTGCATAAAACCAGTGTCGTCCTCCCCATCAATCTAGATAAAACCAGTGCCGTCGTACCCGACGAACTAGATAAAACCAGTGCCATCCTCCCCATCTAACTACATAATACCAGTGCCGTCTTCTCCATCTCTCTACATAAAACCAGTGCCATCTTCCTCATCTATCTGCATAAGACCATTGCCGTCCTACCCATCTATCTACATAAAACCAGTGCCGTGCTACTGATCCATGAACAGAAAACCAGTGTCGTCCTCCCCATCTATCTACAGAAAAACAGTGCCGTCCACCCCATCTATCTATATAAAACTAGTGCCATCCTTTCCATCTCTCTACATAATACCAGTGCCGTCCTACCCATCTAACTACATAAAACAAGTGCCGTCCTCCCCATCTATCTACATAAAATCAGTGCCATCCTACTTATCTATCTACTTAAAACCAGTGCCATCCTCCCCATCTATCTACATAAAACCAGTGCCGTCCTCCCCATTTATCTACATAAAACCAGTGCCATCCTACCCATCTATCTACATAAAACCAGTGCCGTCCTCCCCATCTATCTACATAAAACCAGTCCTGTCCTCTGCATCTCTCTACATAAAACCAGTGCCACCCTACCCATCTATATACATAATACCAGTGCCGTACTCTCCATCTCTCTCATAAAACCAGTGCCATCTTCCTCATCTATCTGCATAAGATCATTGCCGTCCTACCCATCTATCTACATAAAACCAGTGCCGTGCTACTGATCCTTCAACATAAAACCAGTGTCGTCCTCCCCATCTATCTACATAAAACCAGTGCAGTCCACCCCTTCTATCTACATAAAACCAGTGCCCGTTCTCTCCATCTCTCTACATGAATCCAGTGCCGTCCTCCACATCTCTCTACATAAAACCAGTGCCATCCATCCCATCTCTCTAAACAAAACCAGTGCCGTCCTACCCACCCATCCACATAAAACCAGTGCCATCCTACCCATCTAACTACATAAAACCTGTGCCGTCCTCCGCAACTAAGTACATAAAACCAGTGTCATCCTCCCCATCTATCTATATAAAACTAGTGCCATCCTTTCCACCTCTCTACATAATACCAGTGCCGTCCTCCCCATCTAACTACATAAAACCAGTGCCGTCCTCCCCATCTATCTATATAAAACTAGTGCCATCCTTTCCATCTCTCTACATAATACCAGTGCCGTCCTCCCCATCTAACTACATAAAACCAGTGCCGTCCTCCCCATCGATCTACATAAAACCAGTGCCATCCTACCCATCTATCTACATAACACCAGTGCCGTCCTCCCCATCTATCTACATAAAACCAGTTCTGTCCTCTGCATCTCTCTACATAAAACCAGTGCCACCCTACCCATCTATATACATAATACCAGTGCTGTACTCTCCATCTCTCTCATAAAACCAGTACCGTCCTCCCCATCTGTCTGCATAAAACCAGTGTCGTCCTCCCCATCAATCTAGATAAAACCAGTGCCGTCGTACCCAACGAACTAATTAAAACCAGTGCCATCCTCCCCATCTTACTACATAATACCAGTGCCGTCCTCTTCATCTCTCTACATAAAACCAGTGCCATCTTCCTCATCTATCTGCATAAGACCATTGCCGTCCTACCCATCTATCTACATAAAACCAGTGCCGTGCTACTGATCCATCAACATAAAACCAGTGTCGTCCTCCCCATCTATCTACAGAAAACCAGTGCCGTCCTCCCCATCTATCTACATAAAACCAGTGCCGTCCTCCCCATCTATCTACATAAAACCAGTCCTGTCCTCTGCATCTCTCTACATAAAACCAGTGCCACCCTACCCATCTATATACATAATACCAGTGCCGTACTCTCCATCTCTCTCATAAAACCAGTACCGTCCTCCCCATCTGTCTGCATAAAACCAGTGTCGTCCTCCCCATCAATCTAGATAAAACCAGTGCCGTCGTACCCAACGAACTAGATAAAATCAGTGCCATCCTCCCCATCTAACTACATAATACCAGTGCCGTCCTCTCCATCTCTCTACATAAAACCAGTGCCATCTTCCTCATCTATCTGCATAAGACCATTGCCGTCCTACCCATCAATCTACATAAAACCAGTTCCGTGCTACTGATCCATCAACATAAAGCCAGTGTCGTCCTCCCCATCTATCTACAGAAAAACAGTGCCGTCTTCCCCATCTCTCTATATAAAACTAGTGCCATCCTTTCCATCTCTCTACATGATACCAGTGCCGTCCTCCCCATCTAACTACATAAAACAAGTGCCGTCCTCCCGATCTATCTACATAAAATCAGTGCCATCCTACTCATCTATCTACATAAAACCAGTGCCATCCTCCCCATCTCTCTACATAAAACCAGTGCCATCTTCCTCATCTATCTGCATAAGACCATTGCCGTCCTACCCATCAATCTACATAAAACCAGTGCCGTGCTACTGATCCATCAACATAAAACCAGTGCAGTCCACCCCATCTATCTACATAAAACCAGTGCCCGTTCTCTCCATCTCTCTACATGAATCCAGTGCCGTCCTCCACATCTCTCTACATAAAACCAGTGCCATCCTACTCATCTACCTACATAAAACCAGTGCCATCCTACTCATCTATCTACATAAAACCAGTGCCATCCTCCCCATCTATCTACATAAAACCAGTCCTGTCCTCTGCATCTCTCTACATAAAACCAGTGCCACCCTACCCATCTATATACATAATACCATTGCCGTACTCTCCATCTCTCTCATAAAACCAGTACCGTCCTCCACATCTGTCTGCATAAAACCAGTGTCGTCCTCCCCGTCAATCTAGATAAAACCAGTTCCGTCATACCCAACGAACTAGATAAAACCAGTGCCATCCTCCCCATCAAACTGCATAATACCAGTGCCATCCTCTCCATCTCTCTACATAGAACCAGTGCAGTCCTCCCCATCTAACTACAGAAAAACAGTGTCGTCTTCCCCATCTCTCTATATAAAACTAGTGCCATCCTTTCCATCTCTCTACATGATACCAGTGCCGTCCTCCCCATCTAACTACATAAAACAAGTGCCGTCCTCCCCATCTATCTACATAAAATCAGTGCCATCCTACTCATCTCTCTACATAAAACCAGTGCCATCTTCCTCATCTATCTGCATAAGACCATTGCCGTCTTCCCCATCAATCTACATAAAACCAGTGCAGTCCACCCCATCTATCTACATAAAACCAGTGCCCGTTCTCTCCATCTCTCTGCATGAATCCAGTACCGTCCTCCACATCTCTCTACATCAAACCAGTGCCATCCTACCCATCTATCTACATAAAACAAATGCCGTCCTCCCCATCTGTCTGCATAAAAGCAGTGTCGTCCTCCCCATCGCTCTACGTAAAACCAGTGCCGTCCTCCCCATATATATACATAAAACAAATGCCGTCCTCCCCATCTGTCTGCATAAAAGCAGTGTCGTCCTCCCCATCCTTCTACATAAAACCAGTGCCGTCCTCCCCATCTATCTACATAAAACCAGTGCCATCCTCCCATCCAGCTACATAAAACCAGTGCCGTCCTACCCATCTATCAACGTAAAACCAGTGCCGTCCTCTCTATCTCTCTACATAAAACCAGTGCCGTCCCACCCATCTATCTACATAAAACCAGTGTCGTCCACCCCTTCTATCTACATAAAATCAGTGCCATCCTACTCATCTATCTACATAAAACCAGTGATATCCACCCCATCTCTCTATATAAAACCAGTGCCGTCCTCTCTATCTCTCTACATAAAATTAGTGCCGTCCTACCCATCTATCTACATAAAACCAGTGTCGTCCACCCCATCTATCTACATAAAATCAGTGCCATCCTACTCATCTATCTATATAAAACCAGTGCCATCCTCCCCATCTATCTACATAAAACCAGTGCCATCCTCCCCATCCAGCTACATAAAACCAGTGCCGTACTACCCATCTATCTACGTAAAACCAGTGCCGTGTTCTCAATCTCTCTACTTAAAACCAGTGCCATCCTCCCCATCTCTCTAAATAAAACCAGTGCCGTTCTACCCACCCGTCGACATAAAACCAGTGCCATCCTCCCCATCTAACTACATAATACCAGTGCAGTCCTCTCCATCTCTCTACATAAAACCAGTGCCACCCTACCCATCTATTTACATAATACCAGTGCCGTACTCGCCATCTCTCTCATAAAACCAGTGTCGTACTCCCCATCTATCTACATAAAACCAGTGCAGTCCACCGCATCTATCTACATAAAACCAGTGCCCGTTCTCTCCATCTCTCTACATGAATCCAGTGCCGTCCTCCACATCTCTCTACATCAAACCAGTGCCATCCTACTCATCTATCTAAATAAAACCAGTGCCGTCCTACCACCTAACTACATAAAACCAGTGCTGTCCTACCCATCTATCTACATAAAACAAATGCCATCCTCCCCATCTGTCTGCATAAAACCAGTGTCGTCCTCCCCATCAATATAGATAAAACCAGTGCCGTCGTACCCAATGAACTGGATAAAACCAATGCCATCCTCCCCATCTAACTACATAATACCAGTGCAGTACTCTCCATCTCTCTACATAAAAACAGTGCCATCTTCCTCATCTCTCTACATAAGACCATTGCCGTCCTCCCCATCTATCTACATAAAATCAGTGCCATCCTACTCATCAATCTACATAAAAACAGTGCCATCCTCCCCATCTATCTACATAAAACCAGTGCCGTCCTCCCCATCTATCTACATAAAACTAGTGCCATCCTACCCATCTATCTTCATAAAACCAGTGCCGTTCTCCCGATCTATCTACATAAAACCAGTGCCGTCCTCCCCATCTATCTACATAAAACCAGTCCTGTCCTCTGCATCTCTCTACATAAGAGCAGTGCCACCCTACCCATCTATATACATAATACCAGTGCCGTACTCTCCATCTCTCTCATAAAACCAGTACCGTTCTCCCCATCTGTCTTCATAAAACCAGTGTTGTCCTCCCCATCAATCTAGATAAAACCAGTGCCGTCGTACCCAATGAACTAGATAAAACCAGTGCCATCCTCCCCATCTAACTACATAATACCAGTGCCGTCCTCTCCATCTCTCTACATAAAACCAGTGCCATCTTCCTCATCTATCTGCATAAGACCATTGCCGTCCTACCCATCTATCTACATAAAACCAGTGCCATCCTTTCCATCTCTCAACATAATACCAGTGCCGTCCTCCCCATCTATCTAAATAAAACTAGTGCCGTCCTTTCCATCTCTCTACATAATACCAGTGCCGTCCTCCCCATCTAACTACATAAAACAAGTGCCGTCCTCCCCATCTATCTACATAAAATCAGTGCCATCCTACTCATCTATCTAAATAAAACCAGTGTCGTCGTCCCCGTCTCTCTACATAAAATCAGGGCCGTCCTCTCCATCACTCTACATCAAACCAGTGCCATCCTACCCATCTATCTACATAAAACAAATGCCGTCCTCCCCATCTGTCTGCATAAAAGCAGTGTCGTCCTCCCCATCGCTCTACGTAAAACCAGTGCCGTCCTCCCCATATATATACATAAAACAAATGCCGTCCTCCCCATCTGTCTGCATAAAAGCAGTGTCGTCCTCCCCATCCTTCTACATAAAACCAGTGCCGTCCTCCCCATCTATCTACATAAAACCAGTGCCATCCTCCCCATCCAGCTACATAAAACCAGTGCCGTCCTACCCATCTATCAACGTAAAACCAGTGCCGTCCTCTCTATCTCTCTACATAAAACCAGTGCCGTCCCACCCATCTATCTACATAAAACCAGTGTCGTCCACCCCTTCTATCTACATAAAATCAGTGCCATCCTACTCATCTATCTACATAAAACCAGTGATATCCACCCCATCTCTCTATATAAAACCAGTGCCGTCCTCTCTATCTCTCTACATAAAATTAGTGCCGTCCTACCCATCTATCTACATAAAACCAGTGTCGTCCACCCCATCTATCTACATAAAATCAGTGCCATCCTACTCATCTATCTATATAAAACCAGTGCCATCCTCCCCATCTATCTACATAAAACCAGTGCCATCCTCCCCATCCAGCTACATAAAACCAGTGCCGTACTACCCATCTATCTACGTAAAACCAGTGCCGTGTTCTCAATCTCTCTACTTAAAACCAGTGCCATCCTCCCCATCTCTCTAAATAAAACCAGTGCCGTTCTACCCACCCGTCGACATAAAACCAGTGCCATCCTCCCCATCTAACTACATAATACCAGTGCAGTCCTCTCCATCTCTCTACATAAAACCAGTGCCACCCTACCCATCTATTTACATAATACCAGTGCCGTACTCGCCATCTCTCTCATAAAACCAGTGTCGTCCTCCCCATCTATCTACATAAAACCAGTGCAGTCCACCGCATCTATCTACATAAAACCAGTGCCCGTTCTCTCCATCTCTCTACATGAATCCAGTGCCGTCCTCCACATCTCTCTACATCAAACCAGTGCCATCCTACTCATCTATCTAAATAAAACCAGTGCCGTCCTACCACCTAACTACATAAAACCAGTGCTGTCCTACCCATCTATCTACATAAAACAAATGCCGTCCTCCCCATCTGTCTGCATAAAACCAGTGTCGTCCTCCCCATCAATATAGATAAAACCAGTGCCGTCGTACCCAATGAACTGGATAAAACCAATGCCATCCTCCCCATCTAACTACATAATACCAGTGCAGTACTCTCCATCTCTCTACATAAAAACAGTGCCATCTTCCTCATCTCTCTACGTAAGACCATTGCCGTCCTCCCCATCTATCTACATAAAATCAGTGCCATCCTACTCATCAATCTACATAAAAACAGTGCCATCCTCCCCATCTATCTACATAAAACCAGTGCCGTCCTCCCCATCTATCTACATAAAACCAGTGCCGTCCTCCCCATCTATCTACATAAAACCAGTCCTGTCCTCTGCATCTCTCTACATAAGAGCAGTGCCACCCTACCCATCTATATACATAATACCAGTGCCGTACTCTCCATCTCTCTCATAAAACCAGTACCGTTCTCCCCATCTGTCTTCATAAAACCAGTGTTGTCCTCCCCATCAATCTAGATAAAACCAGTGCCATCGTACCCAATGAACTAGATAAAACCAGTGCCATCCTCCCCATCTAACTACATAATACCAGTGCCGTCCTCTCCATCTCTCTACATAAAACCAGTGCCATCTTCCTCATCTATCTGCATAAGACCATTGCCGTCCTACCCATCTATCTACATAAAACCAGTGCCATCCTTTCCATCTCTCAACATAATACCAGTGCCGTCCTCCCCATCTATCTAAATAAAACTAGTGCCGTCCTTTCCATCTCTCTACATAATACCAGTGCCGTCCTCCCCATCTAACTACATAAAACAAGTGCCGTCCTCCCCATCTATCTACATAAAATCAGTGCCATCCTACTCATCTATCTAAATAAAACCAGTGTCGTCGTCCCCGTCTCTCTACATAAAATCAGGGCCGTCCTTTCCATCACTCTACATAAAACTAGTGCCATCCTACCCATCTATCTACATAAAACCAGTGCCATCCTCCCCATCTATCTACATAAAACCAGTGCCATCCTCCCCATCCAGCTACATAAAACCAGTGCCGTCCTACCCATCTATCAACGTAAAACCAGTGCCGTGTTCTCAATCTCTCTACATAAAACCAGTGCCATCCTCCCCATCTCTCTAAATAAAACCAGTGCCGTTCTACCCACCCGTCGACATAAAACCAGTGCCGTCCTCCCCATCTCTCTAAATAAAACCAGTGCCCTCCTACCCATCTAACTACATAAAACCAGTGCCGTCCTCCTCATCTATCTACATAAAACCAGTGCCGTCCTACCCATCTATCTACATAAAACCAGTCCTGTCCTCTGCATCTCTCTACATAAAACCAGTGCCACCCTACCCATCTATATACATAATACCATTGCCGTACTCTCCATCTCTCTCATAAAACCAGTACCGTCCTCCACACCTGTCTGCATAAAACCAGTGTCGTCCTCCCCATCAATCTAGATAAAACCAGTGCCGTCGTTCCCAACGAACTAGAGAAAACCAGTGCCATCCTCCCCATCTAACTACATAATACCAGTGCCATCCTCTCCATCTCTCTACATAAAACCAGTGCAGTCCTCCCCATCTAACTACATAAAACCAGTGCCGTCCTACCCATCTAACTACATAAAGCCAGTGCTGTCCCACCCATCTATTTACATAAAACAAATGCCGTCCTCCCCATCTGTCTGCATAAAAGCAGTGTCGTCCTCCCCATCGCTCTACGTAAAACCAGTGCCGTCCTCCACGTCGCTATACATAAAATTAGTGCCGACCTCTCCATCTATCTACATAAAACCACTGTTGTCCTCCCCATCTACCTATATAAAACCAGTGCCGTCCTCTCTATCTCTCTACATAAAACCAGTGCTGTCCTACCCATCTATCTACATAAAACCAGTGTCGTCCACCCCTTCTATCTACATAAAATCAGTGCCATCCTACTCATCTATCTACATAAAACCAGTGCCATCCACCCCATCTCTCTATATAAAACCAGTGCCGTCCTCTCTATCTCTCTACATAAAATTAGTGCCGTCCTCCCCATCCAGCTACATAAAACCAGTGCCGTACTACCCATCTATCTACGTAAAACCAGTGCCGTGTTCTCAATCTCTCTACATAAAACCAGTGCCACCCTACCCATCTATTTACATAATACCAGTGCCGTACTCGCCATCTCTCTCATAAAACCAGTGTCGTCCTCCCCATCTATCTACATAAAACCAGTGCAGTCCACCCCATCTATCTACATAAAACCAGTGCCCGTTCTCTCCATCTCTCTACATGAATCCAGTGCCGTCCTCCACATCTCTCTACATCTAACCAGTGCCATCCTACTCATCTATCTAAATAAAACCAGTGCAGTCCTACTGATCCATCAACATAAAACCAGTGCATTCCACCCCATCTATCTACATAAAACCAGTCCTGTCCTCTGCATCTCTCTACATAAAGCCAGTGCCACCCTGCCCATCTATATACATAATACCAGTGCCGTACTCTCCATCTCTCTCATAAAACCAGTACCGTCCTCCCCATCTGTCTGCATAAAACCAGTGTCGTCCTCCCCATCTATCTAGATAAAACCAGTGCCGTCGTACCCAACGAACTAGATAAAACCAGCGCCTTCCTCCCCATCTAACTACATAATACCAGTGCCGTCCTCTCTATCTCTCTACATAAAACCAGTGCCATCTTCCTCATCTATCTGCATAAGACCATTGCCGTCCTACCCATCTATATACATAATACCAGTGCCATACTCTCCATCTCTCTACATAAATCCAGTGCCGTCCTCCCCATCTAACTACATAAAACCAGTGCCGTACTCCCCCTCTCTCTACATAAAACCAGTGCAGTCCTCCCCATCTAACTACATAAAACCAGTGCCGTCCTACCATCTAACTACATAAAACCAGTGCTGTCCTACCCATCTATCTACATAAAACAAATGCCGTCCTCCCCATCTGTCTGCATAAAAGCACTGTCGTCCTCCCCATCGCTCTACGTAAAACCAGTGCCGTCCTCCCCATCTATCTACATAAAACAAATGCCGTCCTCCCCATCTGTCTGCATAAAAGCAGTATCGTCCTCCCCATCTCTCTACATAAAAGCAGTGTCGTCCTCCCCGTCTCTCTACATAAAATCAGTGCCGTCCTCTCCATCTCTCGACATAAAACCAGTGCCGTCCTTTCCATCTATCTACATAAAACCACTGTTGTCCTCCCCATCTACCTATATAAAACCAGTGCCGTCCTCTCTATCTCTCTACATAAAACCAGTGCCGTCCTACCCATCTATCTACATAAAACAAGTATCGTCCACCCCATCTATCTACATAGAATCAGTGCCATCCTACTCATCTATCAACATAAAACCAGTGCCGTCCTACCCATCTATCTACATAAAACCAGTGTCGTCCACCCAATCTATCTACATAAAATCAGTGCCATCCTACTGATCTATCTACATAAAACCAGTGACGACCTACCCACCCGTCTACATAAAACCAGTGCCATCCTCCCCATCTAACTACATAATACCAGTGCAGTCCTCTCCATCTCTCTACATAAAAACAGTGCCATCTTCCTCATCTCTCTACATAAGACCATTGCCGTCCTCCCCATCTATCTACATAAAATCAGTGCCATCCTACTCATCAATCTACATAATAACAGTGCCATCCTCCCCATCTATCTACATAAAACTAGTGCCATCCTACCCATCTATCTTCATAAAACCAGTGCCGTCCTCCCGATCTATCTACATAAAACCAGTGCCGTCCTCCCCATCTATCTACATAAAACTAGTGCCATCCTACCCATCTATCTTCATAAAACCAGTGCCGTCCTCCCGATCTATCTACATAAAACCAGTGCCGTCCTCCCCATCTATCTACATAAAACCAGTCCTGTCCTCTGCATCTATCTACATAAAACCAGTGCCATCCTCCCCATCTATCTACATAAAACCAGTGCCATCCTCCCCATCCAGCTACATAAAACCAGTGCCGTCCTACCCATCTATCAACGTAAAACCAGTGCCGTGTTCTCAATCTCTCTACATAAAACCAGTGCCATCCTCCCCATCTCTCTAAATAAAACCAGTGCCGTTCTACCCACCCGTCGACATAAAACCAGTGCCGTCCTCCCCATCTCTCTAAATAAAACCAGTGCCCTCCTACCCATCTAACTACATAAAACCAGTGCCGTCCTCCTCATCTATCTACATAAAACCAGTGCCGTCCTACCCATCTATCTACATAAAACCAGTCCTGTCCTCTGCATCTCTCTACATAAAACCAGTGCCACCCTACCCATCTATATACATAATACCATTGCCGTACTCTCCATCTCTCTCATAAAACCAGTACCGTCCTCCACACCTGTCTGCATAAAACCAGTGTCGTCCTCCCCATCAATCTAGATAAAACCAGTGCCGTCGTTCCCAACGAACTAGAGAAAACCAGTGCCATCCTCCCCATCTAACTACATAATACCAGTGCCATCCTCTCCATCTCTCTACATAAAACCAGTGCAGTCCTCCCCATCTAACTACATAAAACCAGTGCCGTCCTACCCATCTAACTACATAAAGCCAGTGCTGTCCCACCCATCTATTTACATAAAACAAATGCCGTCCTCCCCATCTGTCTGCATAAAAGCAGTGTCGTCCTCCCCATCGCTCTACGTAAAACCAGTGCCGTTCCTCCACGTCGCTATACATAAAATTAGTGCCGACCTCTCCATCTATCTACATAAAACCACTGTTGTCCTCCCCATCTACCTATATAAAACCAGTGCCGTCCTCTCTATCTCTCTACATAAAACCAGTGCTGTCCTACCCATCTATCTACATAAAACCAGTGTCGTCCACCCCTTCTATCTACATAAAATCAGTGCCATCCTACTCATCTATCTACATAAAACCAGTGCCATCCACCCCATCTCTCTATATAAAACCAGTGCCGTCCTCTCTATCTCTCTACATAAAATTAGTGCCGTCCTCCCCATCCAGCTACATAAAACCAGTGCCGTACTACCCATCTATCTACGTAAAACCAGTGCCGTGTTCTCAATCTCTCTACATAAAACCAGTGCCACCCTACCCATCTATTTACATAATACCAGTGCCGTACTCGCCATCTCTCTCATAAAACCAGTGTCGTCCTCCCCATCTATCTACATAAAACCAGTGCAGTCCACCCCATCTATCTACATAAAACCAGTGCCCGTTCTCTCCATCTCTCTACATGAATCCAGTGCCGTCCTCCACATCTCTCTACATCTAACCAGTGCCATCCTACTCATCTATCTAAATAAAACCAGTGCAGTCCTACTGATCCATCAACATAAAACCAGTGCATTCCACCCCATCTATCTACATAAAACCAGTCCTGTCCTCTGCATCTCTCTACATAAAGCCAGTGCCACCCTGCCCATCTATATACATAATACCAGTGCCGTACTCTCCATCTCTCTCATAAAACCAGTACCGTCCTCCCCATCTGTCTGCATAAAACCAGTGTCGTCCTCCCCATCTATCTAGATAAAACCAGTGCCGTCGTACCCAACGAACTAGATAAAACCAGCGCCTTCCTCCCCATCTAACTACATAATACCAGTGCCGTCCTCTCTATCTCTCTACATAAAACCAGTGCCATCTTCCTCATCTATCTGCATAAGACCATTGCCGTCCTACCCATCTATATACATAATACCAGTGCCATACTCTCCATCTCTCTACATAAATCCAGTGCCGTCCTCCCCATCTAACTACATAAAACCAGTGCCGTACTCCCCCTCTCTCTACATAAAACCAGTGCAGTCCTCCCCATCTAACTACATAAAACCAGTGCCGTCCTACCATCTAACTACATAAAACCAGTGCTGTCCTACCCATCTATCTACATAAAACAAATGCCGTCCTCCCCATCTGTCTGCATAAAAGCACTGTCGTCCTCCCCATCGCTCTACGTAAAACCAGTGCCGTCCTCCCCATCTATCTACATAAAACAAATGCCGTCCTCCCCATCTGTCTGCATAAAAGCAGTATCGTCCTCCCCATCTCTCTACATAAAAGCAGTGTCGTCCTCCCCGTCTCTCTACATAAAATCAGTGCCGTCCTCTCCATCTCTCGACATAAAACCAGTGCCGTCCTTTCCATCTATCTACATAAAACCACTGTTGTCCTCCCCATCTACCTATATAAAACCAGTGCCGTCCTCTCTATCTCTCTACATAAAACCAGTGCCGTCCTACCCATCTATCTACATAAAACAAGTATCGTCCACCCCATCTATCTACATAGAATCAGTGCCATCCTACTCATCTATCAACATAAAACCAGTGCCGTCCTACCCATCTATCTACATAAAACCAGTGTCGTCCACCCAATCTATCTACATAAAATCAGTGCCATCCTACTGATCTATCTACATAAAACCAGTGACGACCTACCCACCCGTCTACATAAAACCAGTGCCATCCTCCCCATCTAACTACATAATACCAGTGCAGTCCTCTCCATCTCTCTACATAAAAACAGTGCCATCTTCCTCATCTCTCTACATAAGACCATTGCCGTCCTCCCCATCTATCTACATAAAATCAGTGCCATCCTACTCATCAATCTACATAATAACAGTGCCATCCTCCCCATCTATCTACATAAAACTAGTGCCATCCTACCCATCTATCTTCATAAAACCAGTGCCGTCCTCCCGATCTATCTACATAAAACCAGTGCCGTCCTCCCCATCTATCTACATAAAACTAGTGCCATCCTACCCATCTATCTTCATAAAACCAGTGCCGTCCTCCCGATCTATCTACATAAAACCAGTGCCGTCCTCCCCATCTATCTACATAAAACCAGTCCTGTCCTCTGCATCTCTCTACATAAAACCAGTGCCACCCTACCCATCTATATACATAATACCAGTGCCGTACTCTCCATCTCTCATAAAACCAGTACCGTTCTCCCCAACTGTCTTCATAAAACCACTGTCGTCCTCCCCATCAATATAGATAAAACCAGTGCCGTCGTACCCAATGAACTAGATAAAACCAGTGCCATCCTCCCCATCTAACTTCATAATACCAGTGCCGTCCTCTCCATCGCTCTACATAAAACCAGTGCCATCTTCCTCATCTATCTGCATAAGACCATTGCCGTCCTACCCATCTATCTACATAAAACCAGAGCGGTGCTACTGATCCATCGACATAAAACCAGTGTCGTCTTCCCCATCTATCTACATAAAACCAGTGCAGTCCACCCCATCTATCTACATAAAACCAGTGCCCGTTCTCTCCATCTCTCTGCATGAATCCAGTACCGTCCTCCACATCTCTCTACATCAAACCAGTGCCATCCTACTCATCTATCTACATAAAACCAGTGCCGTCCTACTGATCCATCAACATAAAACCAGTGCCATCCACCCCATCTCTCTATATAAAACCAGTGCCGTCCTCTCTATCTCTCTACATAAAACCAGTGCCGACCTACCCATCTATCTACATAAAACCAGTGTCGTCCACCCCATCTATCTACATAAAATCAGTGCCATCCTACTCATCTATCTACATAAATCCAGTGCCATCCACCCCATCTCTCTATATAAAACCAGTGCCGTCCTCTCTATCTCTCTACATAAAACTAGTGCCATCCTACCCATCTATCTACATAAAACCAGTGTCATCCACCCCATCTACCTACATAAAACCAGTGCCATCCTCCCCATCTCTCTAAATAAAACCAGTGCCGTTCTACCCACCCGTTGACATAAAACCAGTGCCATCCTCCCCATCTAACTACATAATACCAGTGCAGTCCTCTCCATCTCTCTACATAAAACCAGTGCCATCTTCCTCATCTATCTACATAAGACCATTGCCGTCCTACCCATCTATATACATAATACCATTGCCGTCTTACCCATCTATATACAGAAAACCAGTGCCGTCCTCTCCATCCCTCTACATAAAACCAGTGCCATCCTACCCAGCTATCTACATAAAACCAGTGCCGTCCTCCCCATCTATCTACATAAAACCAGTCCTGTCCTCTGCATCTCTCTACATAAAACCAGTGCCACCCTACCCATCTATATAAATAATACCAGTGCCGTACTCTCCATCTCTCTCATAAAACCAGTACTGTCCTCCCCATCTGTCTGCATAAAACCAGTGTCGTCCTCCCCATCAATCTAGATAAAACCAGTGCCGTCGTACCCAACGAACTAGATAAATCCAGTGCCATCCTACCCATCTAACTACATAATACCAATGCCCTCATCTCCATCTCTCTACATAAAACCAGTGCCATCTTCCTCATCTATCTGCATAAGACTATTGCCGTCCTACCCATCTATCTATATAAAACTACTGCCATCCTTTCCATCTCTCTACATAATACCAGTGCCGTCCTCCCCATCTAACTACATAAAACAAGTGCCGTCCTCCCCATCTATCTGCATAAAATCAGTGCCATCCTACTTATCTATCTACATAAAACCAGTGCCATCCTCCCCATCTATCTACATAAAACCAGTACCGTCCTCCCCATTTATCAACATAAAACCAGTGCCATCCTCCCCATCTATCTACATAAAACCAGTGCCGTCCTCCCCATCTATCTACATAAACCCAGTCCTGTCCTCTGCATCTCTCTACATAAAACCAGTGCCACCCTACCCATCTATATACATAATACCAGTGCCGTACTCTCCATCTCTCTCATAAAACCAGTGCCATCTTCCTCATCTATTTGCATAAGACCATTGCCGTCCTAACCATCTATCTACATAAAACCACTGCCGTGCTACTGATCCATCAACATAAAACCAGTGTCGTCCTCCCCATCTATCTACATAAAACCAGTGCAGTCCACCCCTTCTATCTACATAAAACCAGTGCCCGTTCTCTCCATCTCTCTACATGAATCCAGTGCCGTCCTCCACATCTCTCTACATAAAACCAGTGCCGTCCTACTGATCCATCAACATAAAACCAGTGCCATCGACCCCATCTCTCTAAACAAAACCAGTGCCGTCCTACCCAGCCATCCACATAAAACCAGTGCCATCCTACCCATCTAACTACATAAAACCTGTGCCGTCCTCCGCAACTAAGTACATAAAACCAGTGTCATCCTCCCCATCTATCTATATAAAACTAGTGCCATCCTTTCCATCTCTCTACATAATACCAGTGCCGTCCTCCCCATCTAACTACATAAAACCAGTGCCGTCCTCCCCAACTAAGTACATAAAACCAGTGCCATCCTCCCCATCTAACTACATAATACCAGTGCCGTCCTCTCCATCTCTCTACATAAAACCAGTGCCATCTTCCTCATCTATCTGCATAAGACCATTGCCGTCCTACCCATCTATCTACATAAAACCAGTGCCGTGCTACTGATCCATCAACATAAAACCAGTGTCGTCCTCCCCATCTATCTACGTAAAACCAGTGCAGTCCACCCCATCTATCAACATAAAACCAGTGCCCGTTCTCTCCATCTCTCTACATGAATCCAGTGCCGTCCTCCATATCTCTCTACATCAAACCAGTGCCATCCTACTCATCTATCTACATAAAACCAGTGCCGTCCTACTGATCCATCAACATAAAACCAGTGCCGTCCCGCCCATCTATCTACATAAAACCAGTGCCACCCTACACATCTATATACATAATACCTGTGCCGTACCCTCCATCTCTCTCATTAAACCAGTACCGTCCTCCCCATCTGTCTGCATAAAACCAGTGTTGTCCTCCCCATCTATCTAGATAAAACCTGTGCCGTCGTACCCAACGAACTAGATAAAACCAGCGTCTTCCTCCCCATCTAACTACATAATACCAGTGCCGTCCTCTACATCTCTCTACATAAAACCAGTGCCATCTTACCTTTCTAACTACATCAAACCATTGCCGTCCTCCCCAACTAAGTACAAAAAACCAGTATCATCCTCCCCATCCATCTACATAAAACCAGTGCCATCCTTTCCATCTCTCTACATAATACCAGTGCCGTCCTCCCCATCTATCTACATAAAACCAGTCCTGTCCTCTGCATCTCTCTACATAAAACCAGTGCCACCCTACCCATCTGTCTGCATAAACCCAGTGTCGTTCTCCCCATCAATCTAGATGAAACCAGTGCCGTCGTACCTTACGAACTAGATAAATCCAGTGCCATCCTCCCCATCTAACTACATAATACCAGTGCCGTCCTCTCCATCTCTCTACATAAAACCAGTGCCATCTTCCTCATCTATCTGCATAAGGCTATTGCCGTCCTACCCATCTATGTACATAAAACCAGTGCAGTCCTCGCCATCCATCTATATAAAACTAGTGCCATCCTTTCCATCTCTCTACAGAATACCAGTGCCGTCCTCCCCATCTAACTACATAAAACAAGTGCCGTCCTCCCCATCTATCTACATAAAATCAGTGCCATCCTACTCATCTATCTACATAAAACCAGTGCCATCCTCCCTATCTATCTACGTAAAACCAGTGCCGTCCTCCCCATCTATCTACATAAAACCAGTGCCATCCTACCCATCTATCTACATAAAACCAGTGCCGTCCTCCCCATCTATCTACATAAAACCAGTGCCATCCTACCCATCTATCTACATAAAACCAGTGCCATCCTACCCAGCTATCTACATAAAACCAGTGCCGTCCTCCCCATCTATCTACATAAAACCAGTCCTGTCCTCTGCATCTCTCTACATAAAACCAGTGCCACCCTACCCATCTATATAAATAATACCAGTGCCGTACTCTCCATCTCTCTCATAAAACCAGTACTGTCCTCCCCATCTGTCTGCATAAAACCAGTGTCGTCCTCCCCATCAATCTAGATAAAACCAGTGCCGTCGTACCCAACGAACTAGATAAATCCAGTGCCATCCTACCCATCTAACTACATAATACCAATGCCCTCATCTCCATCTCTCTACATAAAACCAGTGCCATCTTCCTCATCTATCTGCATAAGACTATTGCCGTCCTACCCATCTATCTATATAAAACTACTGCCATCCTTTCCATCTCTCTACATAATACCAGTGCCGTCCTCCCCATCTAACTACATAAAACAAGTGCCGTCCTCCCCATCTATCTGCATAAAATCAGTGCCATCCTACTTATCTATCTACATAAAACCAGTGCCATCCTCCCCATCTATCTACATAAAACCAGTACCGTCCTCCCCATTTATCAACATAAAACCAGTGCCATCCTCCCCATCTATCTACATAAAACCAGTGCCGTCCTCCCCATCTATCTACATAAACCCAGTCCTGTCCTCTGCATCTCTCTACATAAAACCAGTGCCACCCTACCCATCTATATACATAATACCAGTGCCGTACTCTCCATCTCTCTCATAAAACCAGTGCCATCTTCCTCATCTATTTGCATAAGACCATTGCCGTCCTAACCATCTATCTACATAAAACCACTGCCGTGCTACTGATCCATCAACATAAAACCAGTGTCGTCCTCCCCATCTATCTACATAAAACCAGTGCAGTCCACCCCTTCTATCTACATAAAACCAGTGCCCGTTCTCTCCATCTCTCTACATGAGTCCAGTGCCGTCCTCCACATCTCTCTACATAAAACCAGTGCCGTCCTACTGATCCATCAACATAAAACCAGTGCCATCGACCCCATCTCTCTAAACAAAACCAGTGCCGTCCTACCCAGCCATCCACATAAAACCAGTGCCATCCTACCCATCTAACTACATAAAACCTGTGCCGTCCTCCGCAACTAAGTACATAAAACCAGTGTCATCCTCCCCATCTATCTATATAAAACTAGTGCCATCCTTTCCATCTCTCTACATAATACCAGTGCCGTCCTCCCCATCTATCTACATAAAATCAGTGCCATCCTACTCATCTATCTAAATAAAACCAGCGTCGTCCTCCCCGTCTCTCTACATAAAATCAGGGCCGTCCTCTCCGTCTCTCTACATGAAACCACTGTTGTCCTCCCCATCTACCTATATAAAACCAGTGCCGTCCTCTCTATCTCTCTACATAAAACCAGTGCCGACCTACCCATCTATCTACATAAAACCAGTGTCGTCCACCCCATCTATCTACATAAAATCAGTGCCATCCTACTCATCTATCTACATAAATCCAGTGCCATCCACCCCATCTCTCTATATAAAACCAGTGACGTCCTCTCTATCTCTCTACATAAAACTAGTGCCATCCTACCCATCTATCTACATAAAACCAGTGTCATCCACCTCATCTACCTACATAAAACCAGTGCCATCCTCCCCATCTCTCTAAATAAAACCAGTGCCGTTCTACCCACCCGTTGACATAAAACCAGTGCCATCCTCCCCATCTAACTACATAATACAAGTGCAGTCCTCTCCATCTCTCTACATAAAACCAGTGCCATCCTACCCAGCTATCTACATAAAACCAGTGCCGTCCTCCCCATCTATCTACATAAAACCAGTCCTGTCCTCTGCATCTCTCTACATAAAACCAGTGCCACCCTACCCATCTATATACATAATACCAGTGCCGTACTCTCCATCTCTCTCATAAAACCAGTACTGTCCTCCCCATCTGTCTGCATAAAACCAGTGTCGTCCTCCCCATCAATCTAGATAAAACCAGTGCCGTCGTACCCAACGAACTAGATAAATCCAGTGCCATCCTACCCATCTAACTACATAATACCAATGCCCTCATCTCCATCTCTCTACATAAAACCAGTGCCATCTTCCTCGTCTATCTGCATAAGACTATTGCCGTCCTACCCATCTATCTATATAAAACTACTGCCATCCTTTCCATCTCTCTACATAATACCAGTGCCGTCCTCCCCATCTAACTACATAAAACAAGTGCCGTCCTCCCCATCTATCTACATAAAATCAGTGCCATCCTACTTATCTATCTACATAAAACCAGTGCCATCCTCCCCATCTATCTACATAAAACCAGTACCGTCCTCCCCATTTATCAACATAAAACCAGTGCCATCCTCCCCATCTATCTACATAAAACCAGTGCCGTCCTCCCCATCTATCTACATAAACCCAGTCCTGTCCTCTGCATCTCTCTACATAAAACCAGTGCCACCCTACCCATCTATATACATAATACCAGTGCCGTACTCTCCATCTCTCTCATAAAACCAGTGCCATCTTCCTCATCTATTTGCATAAGACCATTGCCGTCCTAACCATCTATCTACATAAAACCACTGCCGTGCTACTGATCCATCAACATAAAACCAGTGTCGTCCTCCCCATCTATCTACATAAAACCAGTGCAGTCCACCCCTTCTATCTACATAAAACCAGTGCCCGTTCTCTCCATCTCTCTACATGAATCCAGTGCCGTCCTCCACATCTCTCTACATAAAACCAGTGCCGTCCTACTGATCCATCAACATAAAACCAGTGCCATCGACCCCATCTCTCTAAACAAAACCAGTGCCGTCCTACCCAGCCATCCACATAAAACCAGTGCCATCCTACCCATCTAACTACATAAAACCTGTGCCGTCCTCCGCAACTAAGTACATAAAACCAGTGTCATCCTCCCCATCTATCTATATAAAACTAGTGCCATCCTTTCCATCTCTCTACATAATACCAGTGCCGTCCTCCCCATCTAACTACATAAAACCAGTGCCGTCCTCCCCAACTAAGTACATAAAACCAGTGCCATCCTCCCCATCTAACTACATAATACCAGTGCCGTCCTCTCCATCTCTCTACATAAAACCAGTGCCATCTTCCTCATCTATCTGCATAAGACCATTGCCGTCCTACCCATCTATCTACATAAAACCAGTGCCGTGCTACTGATCCATCAACATAAAACCAGTGTCGTCCTCCCCATCTATCTACGTAAAACCAGTGCAGTCCACCCCATCTATCAACATAAAACCAGTGCCCGTTCTCTCCATCTCTCTACATGAATCCAGTGCCGTCCTCCATATCTCTCTACATCAAACCAGTGCCATCCTACTCATCTATCTACATAAAACCAGTGCCGTCCTACTGATCCATCAACATAAAACCAGTGCCGTCCCGCCCATCTATCTACATAAAACCAGTGCCACCCTACACATCTATATACATAATACCTGTGCCGTACCCTCCATCTCTCTCATTAAACCAGTACCGTCCTCCCCATCTGTCTGCATAAAACCAGTGTTGTCCTCCCCATCTATCTAGATAAAACCTGTGCCGTCGTACCCAACGAACTAGATAAAACCAGCGTCTTCCTCCCCATCTAACTACATAATACCAGTGCCGTCCTCTACATCTCTCTACATAAAACCAGTGCCATCTTACCTTTCTAACTACATCAAACCATTGCCGTCCTCCCCAACTAAGTACAAAAAACCAGTATCATCCTCCCCATCCATCTACATAAAACCAGTGCCATCCTTTCCATCTCTCTACATAATACCAGTGCCGTCCTCCCCATCTATCTACATAAAACCAGTCCTGTCCTCTGCATCTCTCTACATAAAACCAGTGCCACCCTACCCATCAGTCTGCATAAACCCAGTGTCGTTCTCCCCATCAATCTAGATGAAACCAGTGCCGTCGTACCTTACGAACTAGATAAATCCAGTGCCATCCTCCCCATCTAACTACATAATACCAGTGCCGTCCTCTCCATCTCCCTACATAAAACCAGTGCCATCTTCCTCATCTATCTGCATAAGGCTATTGCCGTCCTACCCATCTATGTACATAAAACCAGTGCAGTCCTCGCCATCCATCTATATAAAACTAGTGCCATCCTTTCCATCTCTCTACAGAATACCAGTGCCGTCCTCCCCATCTAACTACATAAAACAAGTGCCGTCCTCCCCATCTATCTACATAAAATCAGTGCCATCCTACTCATCTATCTACATAAAACCAGTGCCATCCTCCCTATCTATCTACGTAAAACCAGTGCCGTCCTCCCCATCTATCTACATAAAACCAGTGCCATCCTACCCATCTATCTACATAAAACCAGTGCCGTCCTCCCCATCTATCTACATAAAACCAGTGCCATCCTACCCATCTATCTACATAAAACCAGTGCCGTCCTCCCCATATATCTACATAAAACCAGTGCCATCCATTCCATCTCTCTATATAAAATCAGTGCCACCCTACCCATCTATATACATAATACCAGTGCCGTACTCTCCATCTCTCTCATAAAACCAGTACCGTCCTCCCCATCTGTCTGCATAAAACCAGTGTCGTTCTCCCCATCAATCTAGATAAAACCAGTGCCGTCGTACCCAACGAACTAGATAAAACCAGTGTCATCCTCCCCATCTAACTACGTAATACCAGTGCCGTCCTCTCCATCTCTCTACATAAAACCAGTGCCATTTTCCTCATCTATCTGCATAAGACCATTGCCGTCCTACCCATCTATCTGCATAAAAGCAGTGCCGTGCTACTGATCCATCAACATAAAACCAGTGTCGTCCTCCCCATCTATCTACATAAAACCAGTGCCCTTTCTCTCCATCTCTCTACATGAATCCAGTGCCGTCCTCCACATCTCTCTACATCAAACCAGTGCCATCCTACTCATCTATCTACATAAAACCAGTGCCGTCCTACTGATCCATCAACATAAAACCAGTGCCGTCCCACCCATCTATCTACATAAAACCAGTGCCACCCTACACATCTAACTACATAAAACCAGTGCCGTCCTCCCCATCTGTCTGCATAAAACCAGTGTCGTCCTCCCCATCTATCTAGATAAAACCAGTGCCGTCGTACCCAACGAACTAGATAAAACCAGTGCCATCCTCCCCATCTAACTACATAATACCAGTGCCGTGCTCTCCATCTCTCTACATAAAACCAGTGCCACCTTCCTCATCTATCTACATAAAACCAGTGCCATCCTGCCCATCTAACTACATAAAACCAGTGCCGTCCTCCTCATTTATCTACATAAAACCAGTGCCATCTTCCTCATCTATCTGCATAAGACCATTGCCGTCGTACCCATCTATCTACATAAATCCGGTGCCGTGCTACTGATCCATCAACATAAAACCAGTGTCGCCCTCCCCAACTATCTACATGAAACCAGTGCAGTCCACCCCTTCTATCTACATAAAACCAGTGCCCGTTCTCTCCATCTCTCTACATGAATCCAGTGCCATCTTCCTCATCTATCTACATAAGACCATTGCCGTCCTACCTATCTATCTACATAAAACCAGTGCCGTGCTCCTGATCCATCAACATAAAACCAGTGCCATCCACCCCATCTCTCTAAATAAAACCAGTGCCGTCCTACCCACCCGTCTACATAAAACCAGTGCCGTCCTCCCCATCTGTCTGCATAAAACCAGTGTCGTCCTCCCCATCTATCTAGATAAAACCAGTGCCGTCGTACCCAACGAACTAGATAAAACCAGTGCCATCCTCCCCATCTAACTACATAATACCAGTGCCGTGCTCTCCATCTCTCTACATAAAACCAGTGCCACCTTCCTCATCTATCTACATAAAACCAGTGCCATCCTGCCCATCTAACTACATAAAACCAGTGCCGTCCTCCTCATTTATCTACATAAAACCAGTGCCATCTTCCTCATCTATCTGCATAAGACCATTGCCGTCGTACCCATCTATCTACATAAATCCGGTGCCGTGCTACTGATCCATCAACATAAAACCAGTGTCGCCCTCCCCAACTATCTACATGAAACCAGTGCAGTCCACCCCTTCTATCTACATAAAACCAGTGCCCGTTCTCTCCATCTCTCTACATGAATCCAGTGCCATCTTCCTCATCTATCTACATAAGACCATTGCCGTCCTACCTATCTATCTACATAAAACCAGTGCCGTGCTCCTGATCCATCAACATAAAACCAGTGCCATCCACCCCATCTCTCTAAATAAAACCAGTGCCGTCCTACCCACCCGTCTACATAAAACCAGTGCCATCCTACCCATCTAACTACATAAAACCTGTGCCGTCCTCCCCATCTGTCTGCATAAAACCAGTGTCGTTCTCCCCATCAATCTAGATAAAACCAGTGCCGTCGTACCCAACGAACTAGATAAAACCAGTACCATCCTCGCCATCTAACTACATAATACCAGTGCCGTCCTCTCCATCTCTCTACATAAAACCAGTGCCATCTTCCTTATCTATCTGCATAAGAGTATTGCCGTCCTACCCATCTATCTACATAAAACCAGTGCCGTGCTACTGATCCATCAACATAAAACCAGTGCCATCCTCCCTATCTATCTACATAAAACCAGTGCCGTCCTCCCCATCTATCTACATAAAACCAGTGCCATCCTACCCATCTATCTACATAAAACCAGTGCCGTCCTCCCCATCTATCTACATAAAACCAGTCCTGTCCTCTGCATCTCTCTACATAAAACCAGTGCCACCGTACCCATCTATATACATAATACCAGTGCCGTACTCTCCATCTCTCTCATAAAACCAGTACCGTCCTCCCCATCTGTCTGCATAAACCCAGTGTCGTTCTCCCCATCAATCTAGATAAAACCAGTGCAGTCGTACCCAACGAACTAGATAAAACCAGTGCCATCCTCCCCATCTAACTACATAATACCAGTGCCGTCCTCTCCATCTCTCTACATAAAACCAATGCCATCTTCCTCATCTATCTGCATAAGACCATTGCCGTCCTACCCATCTATCTACATAAAACCAGTGCCGTGCTACTGATCCATCAACATAAAACCAGTGTCGTCCTCCCCATCTATCTACGTAAAACCAGTGCAGTCCACCCCATCTATCAACATAAAACCAGTGCCCGTTCTCTCCATCTCTCTACATGAATCCAGTGCCGTCCTCCATATTTCTCTACATCAAACCAGTGCCATCCTACTCATCTATCTACATAAAACCAGTGCCGTCCTACTGATCCATCAACATAAAACCAGTGCCGTCCCGCCCATCTATCTACATAAAACCAGTGCCACCCTACACATCTATATACATAATACCTGTGCCGTACCCTCCATCTCTCTCATTAAACCAGTACCGTCCTCCCCATCTGTCTGCATAAAACCAGTGTTGTCCTCCCCATCTATCTAGATAAAACCTGTGCCGTCGTACCCAACGAACTAGATAAAACCAGCGTCTTCCTCCCCATCTAACTACATAATACCAGTGCCGTCCTCTCCATCTCTCTACATAAAACCAGTGCCATCTTACCTTTCTAACTACATAAAACCATTGCCGTCCTCCCCAACTAAGTACAAAAAACCAGTATCATCCTCCCCATCTATCTACATAAAACCAGTGTCACCCTTTCCATCTCTCTACATAATACCAGTGCCGTCCTCCCCATCTATCTACATAAAACCAGTCCTGTCCTCTGCATCTCTCTACATAAAACCAGTGCCACCCTACCCATCTGTCTGCATAAAACCAGTGTCGTTCTCCCCATCAATCTAGATAAAACCAGTGCCGTCGTACCCAACGAACTAGATAAAACCAGTGCCATCCTCCCCATCTATCTACATAAAACCAGTGCCCGTTCTCTCCATCTCTCTACATGAATCCAGTGCCGTCCTCCACATCTATCTACATAAAACCAGTGCCATCCTACTCATCTATCTACATAAAACCAGTGCCGTCCTACTGATCCATCAACATAAAACCAGTGCCATCCACCCCATCTCTCTAAATAAAACCAGTGCCCTCCAACCCGTCCAACTACGTAAAACCACTGCCGTCCTCCTCATCTATCTACATAAAACCAGTGCCGTCCTACCCATCTATATACATAATACCATTGCCGTCCTACCCATCTATATACATAAAACCAGTGCCGTCGTCTCGATCTCTCTACATAAAACCACTTTTGTCCTGCCCATCTATCCTCATAAAACCAGTGCCGTCCTACCCATCTATCTACGTAAAACCAGTGTCGTCCTCCCCATCTATCTAGATAAAACCAGTGCCGTCGTACCCAACGAACTAGATAAAACCAGCGCCTTCCTCCCCATCTAACTACATAATACCAGTGCCGTCCTCTCCATCTCTCTACATAAAACCAGTGCCATCTTCCTCATCTATCTACATAAGACCATTGCCGTCCTACCTATCTATCTACATAAAACCAGTGCCATCTTACCTTTCTAACTACATAAAACCAGTGCCGTCCTCCCCAACTAAGTACAAAAAACCAGTATCATCCTCCCCATCCATCTACATAAAACCAGTGCCATCCTTTCCATCTCTCTACATAATACCAGTGCCGTCCTCCCCATCTATCTACATAAAACCAGTCCTGTCCTCTGCATCTCTCTACATAAAACCAGTGCCACCCTACCCATCTGTCTGCATAAACCCAGTGTCGTTCTCCCCATCAATCTAGATGAAACCAGTGCCGTCGTACCTTACGAACTAGATAAATCCAGTGCCATCCTCCGCATCTAACTACATAATACCAGTGCCGTCATCTCCATCTCTCTACATAAAACCAGTGCCATCTTCCTCATCTATGTGCATAAGGCTATTGCCGTCCTACCCATCTATGTACATAAAACCAGTGCAGTCCTCGCCATCCATCTATATAAAACTAGTGCCATCCTTTCCATCTCTCTACAGAATACCAGTGCCGTCCTCCCCATCTAACTACATAAAACAAGTGCCGTCCTCCCCATCTATCTACATAAAATCAGTGCCATCCTACTCATCTATCTACATAAAACCAGTGCCATCCTCCCTATCTATCTACGTAAAACCAGTGCCGTCCTCCCCATCTATCTACATAAAACCAGTGCCATCCTACCCATCTATCTACATAAAACCAGTGCCGTCCTCCCCATCTATCTACATAAAACCAGTGCCATCCTACCCATCTATCTACATAAAACCAGTGCCGTCCTCCCCATCTATCTACATAAAACCAGTGCCATCCATTCCATCTCTCTATATAAAATCAGTGCCACCCTACCCATCTATATACATAATACCAGTGCCGTACTCTCCATCTCTCTCATAAAACCAGTACCGTCCTCCCCATCTGTCTGCATAAAACCAGTGTCGTTCTCCCCATCAATCTAGATAAAACCAGTGCCGTCGTACCCAACGAACTAGATAAAACCAGTGCCATCCTCCCCATCTAACTACGTAATACCAGTGCCGTCCTCTCCATCTCTCTACATAAAACCAGTGCCATTTTCCTCATCTATCTGCATAAGACCATTGCCGTCCTACCCATCTATCTGCATAAAAGCAGTGCCGTGCTACTGATCCATCAACATAAAACCAGTGTCGTCCTCCCCATCTATCTACATAAAACCAGTGCCCGTTCTCTCCATCTCTCTACATGAATCCAGTGCCGTCCTCCACATCTCTCTACATCAAACCAGTGCCATCCTACTCATCTATCTACATAAAACAAGTGCCGTCCTACTGATCCATCAACATAAAACCAGTGCCGTCCCACCCATCTATCTACATAAAACCAGTGCCACCCTACACATCTAACTACATAAAACCAGTGCCGTCCTCCCCATCTGTCTGCATAAAACCAGTGTCGTCCTCCCCATCTATCTAGATAAAACCAGTGCCGTCGTACCCAACGAACTAGATAAAACCAGTGCCATCCTCCCCATCTAACTACATAATACCAGTGTCGTCCTCCCCATCTCTCTACATAAAATCAGGGCCGTCCTCTCCATCTCTCTACATAAAACCACTGTTGTCCTCCCCATCTACCTATATAAAACCAGTGCCGTCCTCTCTATCTCTCTACATAAAACCAGTGCCGACCTACCCATCTATCTACATAAAACCAGTGTCGTCCACCCCATCTATCTACATAAAATCAGTGCCATCCTACTCATCTATCTACATAAATCCAGTGCCATCTACCCCATCTCTCTATATAAAACCAGTGCCGTCCTCTCTATCTCTCTACATAAAACTAGTGCCATCCTACCCATCTATCTACATAAAACCAGTGTCATCCACCCCATCTACCTACATAAAACCAGTGCCATCCTCCCCATCTCTCTAAATAAAACCAGTGCCGTTCTACCCACCCGTTGACATAAAACCAGTGCCATCCTCCCCATCTAACTACATAATACAAGTGCAGTCCTCTCCATCTCTCTACATAAAACCAGTGCCATCCTACCCAGCTATCTACATAAAACCAGTGCCGTCCTCCCCATCTATCTACATAAAACCAGTCCTGTCCTCTGCATCTCTCTACATAAAACCAGTGCCACCCTACCCATCTATATACATAATACCAGTGCCGTACTCTCCATCTCTCTCATAAAACCAGTACTGTCCTCCCCATCTGTCTGCATAAAACCAGTGTCGTCCTCCCCATCAATCTAGATAAAACCAGTGCCGTCGTACCCAACGAACTAGATAAATCCAGTGCCATCCTACCCATCTAACTACATAATACCAATGCCCTCATCTCCATCTCTCTACATAAAACCAGTGCCACCCTACCCATCTATATACATAATACCAGTGCCGTACTCTCCATCTCTCTCATAAAACCAGTGCCATCTTCCTCATCTATTTGCATAAGACCATTGCCGTCCTAACCATCTATCTACATAAAACCACTGCCGTGCTACTGATCCATCAACATAAAACCAGTGTCGTCCTCCCCATCTATCTACATAAAACCAGTGCAGTCCACCCCTTCTATCTACATAAAACCAGTGCCCATTCTCTCCATCTCTCTACATGAATCCAGTGCCGTCCTCCACATCTCTCTACATAAAACCAGTGCCGTCCTACTGATCCATCAACATAAAACCAGTGCCATCGACCCCATCTCTCTAAACAAAACCAGTGCCGTCCTACCCAGCCATCCACATAAAACCAGTGCCATCCTACCCATCTAACTACATCAAACCATTGCCGTCCTCCCCAACTAAGTACAAAAAACCAGTATCATCCTCCCCATCCATCTACATAAAACCAGTGCCATCCTTTCCATCTCTCTACATAATACCAGTGCCGTCCTCCCCATCTATCTACATAAAACCAGTCCTGTCCTCTGCATCTCTCTACATAAAACCAGTGCCACCCTACCCATCTGTCTGCATAAACCCAGTGTCGTTCTCCCCATCAATCTAGATGAAACCAGTGCCGTCGTACCTTACGAACTAGATAAATCCAGTGCCATCCTCCCCATCTAACTACATAATACCAGTGCCGTCCTCTCCATCTCTCTACATAAAACCAGTGCCATCTTCCTCATCTATCTGCATAAGGCTATTGCCGTCCTACCCATCTATGTACATAAAACCAGTGCAGTCCTCGCCATCCATCTATATAAAACTAGTGCCATCCTTTCCATCTCTCTACAGAATACCAGTGCCGTCCTCCCCATCTAACTACATAAAACAAGTGCCGTCCTCCCCATCTATCTACATAAAATCAGTGCCATCCTACTCATCTATCTACATAAAACCAGTGCCATCCTCCCTATCTATCTACGTAAAACCAGTGCCGTCCTCCCCATCTATCTACATAAAACCAGTGCCATCCTACCCATCTATCTACATAAAACCAGTGCCGTCCTCCCCATCTATCTACATAAAACCAGTGCCATCCTACCCATCTATCTACATAAAACCAGTGCCGTCCTCCCCATATATCTACATAAAACCAGTGCCATCCATTCCATCTCTCTATATAAAATCAGTGCCACCCTACCCATCTATATACATAATACCAGTGCCGTACTCTCCATCTCTCTCATAAAACCAGTACCGTCCTCCCCATCTGTCTGCATAAAACCAGTGTCGTTCTCCCCATCAATCTAGATAAAACCAGTGCCGTCGTACCCAACGAACTAGATAAAACCAGTACCATCCTCGCCATCTAACTACATAATACCAGTGCCGTCCTCTCCATCTCTCTACATAAAACCAGTGCCATCTTCCTTATCTATCTGCATAAGAGTATTGCCGTCCTACCCATCTATCTACATAAAACCAGTGCCGTGCTACTGATCCATCAACATAAAACCAGTGCCATCCTCCCTATCTATCTACATAAAACCAGTGCCGTCCTCCCCATCTATCTACATAAAACCAGTGCCATCCTACCCATCTATCTACATAAAACCAGTGCCGTCCTCCCCATCTATCTACATAAAACCAGTCCTGTCCTCTGCATCTCTCTACATAAAACCAGTGCCACCGTACCCATCTATATACATAATACCAGTGCCGTACTCTCCATCTCTCTCATAAAACCAGTACCGTCCTCCCCATCTGTCTGCATAAACCCAGTGTCGTTCTCCCCATCAATCTAGATAAAACCAGTGCAGTCGTACCCAACGAACTAGATAAAACCAGTGCCATCCTCCCCATCTAACTACATAATACCAGTGCCGTCCTCTCCATCTCTCTACATAAAACCAATGCCATCTTCCTCATCTATCTGCATAAGACCATTGCCGTCCTACCCATCTATCTACATAAAACCAGTGCCGTGCTACTGATCCATCAACATAAAACCAGTGTCGTCCTCCCCATCTATCTACGTAAAACCAGTGCAGTCCACCCCATCTATCAACATAAAACCAGTGCCCGTTCTCTCCATCTCTCTACATGAATCCAGTGCCGTCCTCCATATTTCTCTACATCAAACCAGTGCCATCCTACTCATCTATCTACATAAAACCAGTGCCGTCCTACTGATCCATCAACATAAAACCAGTGCCGTCCCGCCCATCTATCTACATAAAACCAGTGCCACCCTACACATCTATATACATAATACCTGTGCCGTACCCTCCATCTCTTTCATTAAACCAGTACCGTCCTCCCCATCTGTCTGCATAAAACCAGTGTTGTCCTCCCCATCTATCTAGATAAAACCTGTGCCGTCGTACCCAACGAACTAGATAAAACCAGCGTCTTCCTCCCCATCTAACTACATAATACCAGTGCCGTCCTCTCCATCTCTCTACATAAAACCAGTGCCATCTTACCTTTCTAACTACATAAAACCATTGCCGTCCTCCCCAACTAAGTACAAAAAACCAGTATCATCCTCCCCATCTATCTACATAAAACCAGTGTCACCCTTTCCATCTCTCTACATAATACCAGTGCCGCCCTCCCCATCTATCTACATAAAACCAGTCCTGTCCTCTGCATCTCTCTACATAAAACCAGTGCCACCCTACCCATCTGTCTGCATAAAACCAGTGTCGTTCTCCCCATCAATCTAGATAAAACCAGTGCCGTCGTACCCAACGAACTAGATAAAACCAGTGCCATCCTCCCCATCTATCTACATAAAACCAGTGCCCGTTCTCTCCATCTCTCTACATTAATCCAGTGCCGTCCTCCACATCTATCTACATAAAACCAGTGCCATCCTACTCATCTATCTACATAAAACCAGTGCCGTCCTACTGATCCATCAACATAAAACCAGTGCCATCCACCCCATCTCTCTAAATAAAACCAGTGCCCTCCAACCCGTCCAACTACGTAAAACCACTGCCGTCCTCCTCATCTATCTACATAAAACCAGTGCCGTCCTACCCATCTATATACATAATACCATTGCCGTCCTACCCATCTATATACATAAAACCAGTGCCGTCGTCTCGATCTCTCTACATAAAACCACTTTTGTCCTGCCCATCTATCCTCATAAAACCAGTGCCGTCCTACCCATCTATCTACGTAAAACCAGTGTCGTCCTCCCCATCTATCTAGATAAAACCAGTGCCGTCGTACCCAACGAACTAGATAAAACCAGCGCCTTCCTCCCCATCTAACTACATAATACCAGTGCCGTCCTCTCCATCTCTCTACATAAAACCAGTGCCATCTTCCTCATCTATCTACATAAGACCATTGCCGTCCTACCTATCTATCTACATAAAACCAGTGCCATCTTACCTTTCTAACTACATAAAACCAGTGCCGTCCTCCCCAACTAAGTACAAAAAACCAGTATCATCCTCCCCATCCATCTACATAAAACCAGTGCCATCCTTTCCATCTCTCTACATAATACCAGTGCCGTCCTCCCCATCTATCTACATAAAACCAGTCCTGTCCTCTGCATCTCTCTACATAAAACCAGTGCCACCCTACCCATCTGTCTGCATAAACCCAGTGTCGTTCTCCCCATCAATCTAGATGAAACCAGTGCCGTCGTACCTTACGAACTAGATAAATCCAGTGCCATCCTCCCCATCTAACTACATAATACCAGTGCCGTCATCTCCATCTCTCTACATAAAACCAGTGCCATCTTCCTCATCTATCTGCATAAGGCTATTGCCGTCCTACCCATCTATGTACATAAAACCAGTGCAGTCCTCGCCATCCATCTATATAAAACTAGTGCCATCCTTTCCATCTCTCTACAGAATACCAGTGCCGTCCTCCCCATCTAACTACATAAAACAAGTGCCGTCCTCCCCATCTATCTACATAAAATCAGTGCCATCCTACTCATCTATCTACATAAAACCAGTGCCATCCTCCCTATCTATCTACGTAAAACCAGTGCCGTCCTCCCCATCTATCTACATAAAACCAGTGCCATCCTACCCATCTATCTACATAAAACCAGTGCCGTCCTCCCCATCTATCTACATAAAACCAGTGCCATCCTACCCATCTATCTACATAAAACCAGTGCCGTCCTCCCCATCTATCTACATAAAACCAGTGCCATCCATTCCATCTCTCTATATAAAATCAGTGCCACCCTACCCATCTATATACATAATACCAGTGCCGTACTCTCCATCTCTCTCATAAAACCAGTACCGTCCTCCCCATCTGTCTGCATAAAACCAGTGTCGTTCTCCCCATCAATCTAGATAAAACCAGTGCCGTCGTACCCAACGAACTAGATAAAACCAGTGCCATCCTCCCCATCTAACTACGTAATACCAGTGCCGTCCTCTCCATCTCTCTACATAAAACCAGTGCCATTTTCCTCATCTATCTGCATAAGACCATTGCCGTCCTACCCATCTATCTGCATAAAAGCAGTGCCGTGCTACTGATCCATCAACATAAAACCAGTGTCGTCCTCCCCATCTATCTACATAAAACCAGTGCCCGTTCTCTCCATCTCTCTACATGAATCCAGTGCCGTCCTCCACATCTCTCTACATCAAACCAGTGCCATCCTACTCATCTATCTACATAAAACCAGTGCCGTCCTACTGATCCATCAACATAAAACCAGTGCCGTCCCACCCATCTATCTACATAAAACCAGTGCCACCCTACACATCTAACTACATAAAACCAGTGCCGTCCTCCCCATCTGTCTGCATAAAACCAGTGTCGTCCTCCCCATCTATCTAGATAAAACCAGTGCCGTCGTACCCAACGAACTAGATAAAACCAGTGCCATCCTCCCCATCTAACTACATAATACCAGTGCCGTGCTCTCCATCTCTCTACATAAAACCAGTGCCACCTTCCTCATCTATCTACATAAAACCAGTGCCATCCTGCCCATCTAACTACATAAAACCAGTGCCGTCCTCCCCATTTATCTACATAAAACCAGTGCCATCTTCCTCATCTATCTGCATAAGACCATTGCCGTCCTACCCATCTATCTGCATAAAAGCAGTGCCGTGCTACTGATCCATCAACATAAAACCAGTGTCGTCCTCCCCATCTATCTACATAAAACCAGTGCCCGTTCTCTCCATCTCTCTACATAATACCAGTGCAGTCCTCTCCATCTCTCTTCATAAAACCAGTGCCATCTTCCTCATCCATCTGCATAAGACCATTGCCGTCCTACGTATCTATCTACATAAAACCAGTGCCGTGCTACTGATCCATCAACATAAAACCAGTGCCATCCACCCCATCTCTCAAAATAAAACCAGTGCCGTCCTTCCCACCCATCTACATAAAACCAGTGCCATCCTACCCATCTAACTACATGAAACCTCTGCCGTCCTCCCCAACTAAGTACATAAAACCAGTGTCATCCTCCCCAGCTATTGTACATAAAACCAGTGCCGTCCTCCCCATCTATCTATATAAAACTAGTGCCATCCTTTCCATCTCTCTACATAATACCCGTGCCGTCCTCCCCATCTAACTACATAAAACCAGTGCCGTCCTCCCCATCTATCTACATAAAACCAGTGCCATCCTCCCCATCTAACTACATAAAACCAGTGCCATCTTCCTCATCTATCTGCATAAGACCATTGCCGTCCTAACCATCTATCTACATAAAACCAGTGCCGTGCTACTGATCCATCAACATAAAACCAGTGTCGTCCTCCCCATCTATCTACATAAAATCAGTGCAGTCCACCCCATCTATCTACTTAAAACCAGTGCCGTCCTCCCCATCTAACTACATAAAACAAGTGCCGTCCTCCCCATCTATCTACACAAAATCAGTGCCATCCTACTCATCTATCTACATAAATCCAGTGCCATCCTCCCCATCTATCTACATAAAACCAGTGCTGTCCTCCCCATCTATCTGCATAAAACCAGTGCCATCCTACCCATCTATCTACATAAAACCAGTGCCGTCCTCCCCATCTATCTACATAAAACCAGTCCTGTCCTCTGCATCTCTCTACATAAAACCAGTGCCACCCTACCAATCTATGTACATAATACCAGTGCCGTACTCTCCATCTCCCTCATAAAACCAGTACCGTCCTCCCCATCTGTCTGCATAAAACCAGTGTCGTCCTTCCCATCAATCTAGATAAAACCAGTGCCGTCGTACCCAACGAACTAGATAAAACCAGTGCCAACCTCCCCATCTAACTACATAATACCAGTGCCGTCCTCTCCATCTCTCTACATAAAACCATTGCCATCTTCCTCATCTATCTGCTTAAGACCATTGCCGTCTTACCGATCTATCTACATAAAACCAGTGCTGTGCTACTGATCCATCAACATAAAACCAGTGTCGTCCTCCCCATCTATCTACAGAAAAACAGTGCCGTCCTCCCCATCTATCTATATAAAACTAGTGCCATCCTTTCCATCTCTCTACATAATACCAGTGCCGTCCTCCCCATCTAACTACATAAAACCAGTCCTGTCCTCTGCATCTCTCTACATAAAACCAGTGCCACCCTACCCATCTATATACATAATACCAGTGCCGTACTCTCCATCTCTCTCATAAAACCAGTACCGTCCTCCCCATCTGTCTGCATAAAACCAGTGTCGTCCTCCCCATCAATCTAGATAAAACCAGTGCCGTCGTACCCAACGAACTAGATAAAACCAGTGCCAACCTCCCCATCGAACGACATAATACCAGTGCCGTCCTCTCCATCTCTCTACATAAAACCAGTGCCATCTTCCTCATCTATCTGCTTAAGACCATTGCCGTCCTACCCACCTATCTACATAAAACCAGTGCCATACTACTGATCCATCAACATAAAACCAGTGTCGTCCTCCCCATCTATCTACAGAAAAACAGTGCCGTCCTCCCCATCTATCTATATAAAACTAGTGCCATCCTTTCCATCTCTCTACATAATACCAGTGCCATCCTCCCCATCGAACGACATAAAACAAGTGCCGTCCTCCCCATCTATCTACATAAAATCAGTGCCATCCTACTCATGAATCTACATAAAACCAGTGCCATCCTCTCCATCTATCTACATAAAACCAGTGCCGTCCTCCCCATTTATCTACATAAAACCAGTGCCATCCTACCCATCTATCTACATAAAACCAGTGCCGTCCTCCCCATCTATCTACATAAAACCAGTCCTGTTCTCTGCATCTCTCTACATAAAACCAGTGCCACCCTACCCATCTATATACATAATACCAGTGCCGTACTCTCCATCTCTCTCATAAAACCAGTACCGTCCTCCCCATCTGTCTGCATAAAACCAGTGTTGTCCTCCCCATCAATCTAGATAAAACCAGTGCCGTCGTACCCAACGAAGTAGATAAAACCAGTGCCATCCTCCCCATCTAACTACATAATACCAGTGCCGTCCTCTCCATCTCTCTACATAAAACCAGTGCCATCTTCCTCATCTATCTGCATAAGACCATTGCTGTCGTACCCATCTATCTATATAAAACCAGTGCCGTGCTACTGATCCATCAACATAAAACCAGTGTCGTCCTCCCCAACTATCTACATGAAACCAGTGCAGTCCACCCCTTCTATCTACATAAAACCAGTGCCCTTTATCTCCATCTCTCTACATGAATCCAGTGCCGTCCTCCACATCTATCTACATAAAACCAGTGCCATCCTACTCATCTATCTACATAAAACCAGTGCCGTCCTACTGATCCATCAACATAGAACCAGTGCCATCCACCCCATCTCTCCAAATAAAACCAGTGCCCTCCTATCCGTCTAACTACATAAAACCAGTGCCGTCCTCCTCATCTATCTACATAAAACCAGTGCCGTCCTACCCATCTATATACATAATACCATTGCCGTCCTACCCATCTATATACATAAGACCAGTACCGTCCTCTCGATCTCTCTACATAAAACCACTTTTGTCCTCCCCATCTATCTACATAAAACCAGTGCCGTCCTACCCATCTATCTACGTAAAACCAGTGCCGTCCTCCCCATCTAACTACATAATACCAGTGCCGTCCTCTCCATCTGTCCACATAAAACCAGTGCCATCTTCCTCATCTATCTACATAAAACCAGTGCCATCCACCCCGTCTCTCTAAATAAAACCAGTGCCGTCCTACCCATCCGTCTACATAAAACCAGTGCCATCCTCCCCATCTAACTACATAAAACCTGTGCCGTGCGACTGATCCATCAACATAAAACCAGTGCCATCCTCCCTATCTATCTACATAAAACCAGTGCCGTCCTCCCCAACTATCTACATAAAACCAGTGCCGTCCTCCCCATCTATCTACATAAAACCAGTGCCATCCTACCCATCTATCTACATAAAACCAGTGCCGTCCTCACCATCTATCCACATAAAACCAGTCCTGTCCTCTGCATCTCTCTACATAAAACCAGTGCCACCCTACCCATCTATATACATAATACCAGTGCCGTAATCTCCATCTCTCTCATAAAACCAGTACCGTCCTCCCCATCTGTCTGCATAAAACCAGTGTCGTCCTCCCCATCTATCTAGATAAAACCAGTGCCGTCGTACCCAACGAACTAGATGAAACCAGCGCCATCCTCGCCATCTAACTACATAATACCAGTGCCGTCCTCTCCATCTCTCTACATAAAACCAATGACATCTTCCTCATCTATCTACATAAGATCATTGCCGTCCTACCCATCTATATACATAATACCAGTGCCATACTCTCCATCTCTCTACATGAATCCATTTCCGTCCTCCCCATCTAACTACATAAAACCAGTGCCGTACTCCCCCTCTCTCTACATAAAACGAGTGCAGTCCTCCCCATCTAACTACATAAAACCAGTGCCGTCCTACCATCTAACTACATAAAACCAGTGCTGTCCTACCCATCTATCTACATAAAACAAATGCCGTCCTCCCCATCTGTCTGCATAAAAGCACTGTCGTCCTCCCCATCGCTCTACGTAAAACCAGTGCCGTCCTCCCCATCTATCTACATAAAACAAATGCCGTTCTCCCCATCTGTCTGCATAAAAGCAGTATCGTCCTCCCCATCTCTCTACATAAAAGCAGTGTCGTCCTCCCCGTCTCTCTACATAAAATCAGTGCCGTCCTCTCCATCTCTCTACATAAAACCAGTGCCGTCCTTTCCATCTATCTACATAAAACCACTGTTGTCCTCCCCATCTACCTATATAAAACCAGTGCCGTCCTCTCTATCTCTCTACATAAAACCAGTGCCGTCCTACCCATCTATCTACATAAAACAAGTATCGTCCACCCCATCTATCAACATAGAATCAGTGCCATCCTACTCATCTATCAACATAAAACCAGTGCAGTCCACCCCATCTATCTACATAAAACCAGTGCCCGTTCTCTCCATCTCTCTACATGAATCCAGTGCCGTCCTCCACATCTCTCTACATAAAACCAGTGCCATCCTACTCATCTATCTACATAAAACCAGTGCCATCCTACTCATCTATCTACATAAAACCAGTGCCATCCTCCCCATCTATCTACATAAAACCAGTCCTGTCCTCTGCATCTCTCTACATAAAACCAGTGCCACCCTACCCATCTGTATACATAATACCATTGCCGTACTCTCCATCTCTCTCATAAAACCAGTACCGTCCTCCACATCTGTCTGCATAAAACCAGTGTCGTCCTCCCCGTCAATCTAGATAAAACCAGTTCCGTCATACCCAACGAACTAGATAAAACCAGTGCCATCCTCCCCATCAAACTGCATAATACCAGTGCCATCCTCTCCATCTCTCTATATAGAACCAGTGCAGTCCTCCCCATCTAACTACAGAAAAACAGTGCCATCTTCCCCATCTCTCTATATAAAACTAGTGCCATCCTTTCCATCTCTCTACATGATACCAGTGCCGTCCTCCCCATCTAACTACATAAAACAAGTGCCGTCCTCCCCATCTATCTACATAAAATCAGTGCCATCCTACTCATCTCTCTACATAAAACCAGTGCCATCTTCCTCATCTATCTGCATAAGACCATTGCCGTCTTCCCCATCAATCTACATAAAACCAGTGCAGTCCACCCCATCTATCTACATAAAACCAGTGCCCGTTCTCTCCATCTCTCTGCATGAATCCAGTACCGTCCTCCACATCTCTCTACATCAAACCAGTGCCATCCTACTCATCTATCTACATAAAACCAGTGCCGTCCTACTGATCCATCAACATAAAACCAGTGCCATCCACCCCATCTCTCTATATAAAACCAGTGCCGTCCTCTCTATCTCTCTACATAAAACCAGTGCCGTCCTACCCATCTATCTACATAAAACCAGTGTCGTCCACCCCATCTATCTACATAAAATCAGTGCCATCCTACCCATCTATATACATAAAACCAGTGCCATCCTTTCCATCTCTCTACATAATACCAGTGCCGTCCTCCCCATCTAACTACATAAAACATGTGCCGTCCTCCCCATCTAACTACATAAAACCAGTGCCGTCCTACCCATCTAACTACATAAAACCAGTGCTGTCCTACCCATCTATCTACATAAAACAAATGCCGTCCTCCCCATCTGTCTGCATAAAAGCAGTGTCGTCCTCCCCATCGCTCTACGTAAAACCAGTGCCGTCCTCCCCATATATATACATAAAACAAATGCCGTCCTCCCCATCTGTCTGCATAAAAGCAGTGTCGTCCTCCCCATCCTTCTACATAAAACCAGTGCCGTCCTCCCCATCTATCTATATAAAACTAGTGCCATCCTTTCCATCTCTCTACATAATACCAGTGCCGTCCTCCCCATCTATCTAAATAAAACTAGTGCCATCCTTTCCATCTCTCTACATAATACCAGTGCCATCCTCCCCATCTAACTACATAAAACAAGTGCCGTCCTCCCCATCTATCTACATAAAATCAGTGCCATCCTACTCATCTATCTAAATAAAACCAGTGTCGTCCTCCCCGTCTCTCTACATAAAATCAGGGCCGTCCTCTCCATCTCTCTACATAAAACTAGTGCCATCCTACTCATCTATCTACATAAAACCAGTGTCGTCCACCCCATCTACCTACATAAAACCAGTGCCATCCTCCTCATCTATCTACATAAAACCAGTGCCATCCTCCCCATCTCTCTAAATAAAACTAGTGCCGTTCTACCCACCCGTCGACATAAAACCAGTGCCATCCTCCTCATCTCTCTAAATAAAACCAGTGCCCTCCTACCCATCTAACTACATGAAACCAGTGCCGTCCTCCTCATCTATCTAGATAAAACCAGTCCTGTCCTCTGCATCTCTCTACATAAAACCAGTGCCACCCTACCCATCTATATACATAATACCATTGCCGTACTCTCCATCTCTCTCATAAAACCAGTACCGTCCTCCACATCTGTCTGCATAAAACTAGTGTCGTCCTCCCCATCAATCTAGATAAAACCAGTGCCGTCCTCCCCATCTAACTACATAACGCCAGTGCTGTCCTACCCATCTATTTACATAAAACAAATGCCGTCCTCCCCATCTGTCTGCATAAAAGCAGTGTCGTCCTCCCCATCACTCTACGTAAAACCAGTGCCGTCCTCCACGTCGCTCTACATAAAATTAGTGCCGTCCTCTCCATCTCTCTACATAAAACCAGTGCCGTCCTTTCCATCTATCTACATAAAACCACTGTTGTCCTGCCCATCTACCTATATAAAACCAGTGCCGTCCTCTCTATCTCTCTACATAAAACCAGTGCCGTCCCACCCATCTATCTACATAAAACCAGTGTCGTCCACCCCTTCTATCTACATAAAATCAGTGCCATCCTACTCATCTATCTACATAAAACCAGTGCCATCCACCCCATCTCTCTATATAAAACCAGTGCCGTCCTCTCTATTTCTCTACATAAAATTAGTGCCGTCCTACCCATCTATCTACATAAAACCAGTGTCGTCCACCCCATCTATCTACATAAAATCAGTGCCATCCTACTCATCTATCTATATAAAACCAGTGCCATCCTCCCCATCTATCTACATTAAACCAGTGTCATCCTCCCCATCCAGCTACATAAAACCAGTGCCGTACTACCCATCTATCTACGTAAAACCAGTGCCGTGTTCTCAATCTCTCTAAATAAAACCAGTGCCGTTCTACCCACCCGTCGACATAAAACCAGTGCCATCCTCCCCATCTAACTACATAATACCAGTGCAGTCCTCTCCATCTCTCTACATAAAACCAGTGCCACCCTACCCATCTATTTACATAATACCAGTGCCGTACTCGCCATCTTTCTCATAAAACCAGTGTCATCCTCCCCATCTATCTACATAAAACCAGTGCAGTCCACCCCATCTATCTACATAAAACCAGTGCCCGTTCTCTCCATCTCTCTACATGAATCCAGTGCCGTCCTCCACATCTCTCTACATCAAACCAGTGCCATCCTACTCATCTATCTAAATAAAACCAGTGCCGTCCTACTGATCCATCAACATAAAACCAGTGCCATGCACCCCATCTCTCTAAATAAAACCAGTGCCCTCCTACCCATCTAACTACATAAAACCAGTGCTGTCCTCCTCATCTATCTACATAAAACCAGTCCTGTCCTCTGCATCTCTCTACATAAAACCAGTGCCACCCTACCCATCTATATACATAATACCAGTGCCGTACTCTCCATCTCTCTCATAAAACCAGTACCGTCCTCCCCATCTGTCTGCATAAAACCAGTGTCGTCCTCCCATCTATCTAGATGAAACCAGTGCCGTCGTACCCAACGAACTAGATAAAACCAGCGCCATCCTCCCCATCTAACTACATAATACCAGTGCCGTCCTCTCCATCTCTCTACATAAAACCAATGACATCTTCCTCATCTATCTACATAAGATCATTGCCGTCCTACCCATCTATATACATAATACCAGTGCCATACTCTCCATCTCTCTACATGAATCCATTTCCGTCCTCCCCATCTAACTACATAAAACCAGTGCCGTACTCCCCCTCTCTCTACATAAAACCAGTGCAGTCCTCCCCATCTAACTACATAAAACCAGTGCCATCCTACCATCTAACTACATAAAACCAGTGCTGTCCTACCCATCTATCTACATAAAACAAATGCCGTCCTCCCCATCTGTCTGCATAAAAGCACTGTCGTCCTCCTCATCGCTCTACGTAAAACCAGTGCCGTCCTCCCCATCTATCTACATAAAACAAATGCCGTCCTCCCCATCTGTCTGCATAAAAGCAGTG